>NC_053024.1:465892700-466192700 GCF_003073215.2 Triticum urartu
CCATCCTGAACCCTAAGATAGATAGTGGGGTACCTCTCCGGCGAGCCCCCCTCCCCGCTGCGGCTGGTTCTTCCTTCACCCCGGCGAGCCCCCCACCCCCACCCCCACCCCCTGAAAATCGACTGACCCAAAAGTCGATTTAGTCGACTGAAGTGTAGCTAAATCAGAGCAGCATCGCAAGCAAGAGCAAGAGTGAGAGCAGCAGCACGAGCAAGAGCAATAGCAAGAGCAGACCAGGCAGGGGACCGAGAGCAAGAGCAGAGCAGCAGCGCGAGCGAGAGCTAAAGCAGCAGTAGCTCCTACTGATGTGGATGTCGCCGCTGAGGGAGCGACACCGTGGAGGAAGTGGCCGGCGACGCCGTCGTGGATGGAGCCGCGCCCTGTCGGCTCGAGACCGAGCGCCGGCAGCACCGTGAGATCGAATCAAGAAGAAAATGCGGCGATTAGTGTACAACCTCTCTAGTGGCGCCGATTAGGCCGTAGCTTCATCCGAGGAAACGGTGATGATGATGCTCTTCCGGTGGTGCAGGTGAAGACGGCGGTGTGGGAATGGAGGTGGCGCGAAAGACGAGGGGAACGTCGGGGCAACTCCTTGGAGGTGGAGGACGGGGTGGCTGATCCAGCGGGACGATGAGATTGATGACGGATCCTCATCCGGTACGGTGGATGAGGGACACCGAGGTGTTGCTGTGGACGACGTCGTCGGGGAAGAGGCTCCGGCTGGGTGGCGGACGGAGCAGGGTGTGGGGTTTCGTCGCGGGTTTTCGCGGCCTCGGTGTACGAATGTGTGGGCGGATGGGATGGCAGTGGGGAACCATGGCTTAGAGACGCGCTTGTCCGAGATGTGGGGTAAGTTACGAAAGTACCCCCACCGATTTGAGGCAGTTCTTTCGGTTCAGGGGTACCACGGGCATTTCGCGTGTCGGGATTTCACAGGAGGTGGGAGTTTTCGCGCGCGTTTTAATTTCGGAATAGCAAGGCGTGGGTTGAGATGGAGGGAGTTGTCGGAGCACAACAAGACAAAAGATATATCTTAAATATTTCGGGCTAACAAGGCGCGGGTTGAAATTTCCGGACAAGCCTAACGTGTACTGTACCAAAACAATGCGTACTACAAATGTCATTCAAAACTTTGAATTCATGTTATGTTCAATTAAAATATTTCGCTACGTGTATAATGCATGCAACCTACTACTCAAATGAACGTTTTAGTGCATTCCAAACATATATACTACCGCTTCAATATGAACTAAATCTGAATTCGTTTCTCTATTTGAATAAGATCTACAGTAATGATTGTTGTGAAGTCAAAACATTTGAATTCGTTTCTCTGTTTTAATAAGATCTACAATCATCATTATTGTCAAGTTAAACCATCGTTTGTGTATTATCTTCACAGCACACCACATGATTAGTCTCGAGTTACATATGAACTATGTGTACTATATGAACTCGAACTAGATTTTTTTAATCCACTTTATTTTGATTTCAAATCACATTACATTTCTAGCTTGAAAGGATCGAGAAGATGTGTCTAGAGGGGGGTGATTAGACACTAAGTGCCAAAAGTTGCAGTTTTTAAAATTCTTAAGTTTAAGTGGAGTTTAAGCACAAGTTTAACAAACACAATACATATCAAGCAAGCATGCAATGAGTATATGAGCAGCGGAAAGTAAAGCATGCAACTTGCAAGAATGTAAAGAGAAGGGTTTGGAGTATTCAAACGCAATTGGAGAACACGGATGTTTTTGTCGTGGTTCCGATAGGTGGTGCTATCGTACATCCACGTTGATGGAGACTTCAACCCACGGAGGGTAACGGTTGCGCGAGTCCACGGAGGGCTCCACCCACGAAGGGTCCACGAAGAAGCAACCTTGTCTATTCCATCACGGCTGTCGCCCATGAAGGACTTGCCTCACTAGCGGTAGATCTTCACGAAGTAGGCGATCTCCTTGCCCTTACAAACTCCTTGGTTCAACTCCACAATCTTGTTGGAGGCTCCCAAGTAACACCCAGCCAATCTAGGAGACACCACTCTCCAAGAGGTAACAAATGGTGTGTTGATGATGAACCCCTTGCTCTTGTGCTTCAAATGATAGTCTCCCCAACACTCAACTCTCTCTCACAGGATTTGGATTTGGTGGAAAGAAGATTTGAGTGGAAAGCAACTTGGGGAAGGCTAGAGATCAAGATTCATATGGTTGGAATGGAATATCTTGACCTCAACACAAGTGTAGGTGGTTCTCTCTCAGAAAATGTGTATTGGAAGTGTAGGTATGTTCTGATGGCTCTCTCCACGAATGAAGAGTGGGTGGAGGGGTATATATAGCCTCCACACAAAATCTAACCGTTACACACAATTTGCCAAACTCGGTGGGACCGAATGGTTAAACTCGGTCGGACCGATTCAGCAAACCTAGTGACCGTTAGGATTTTCGGTGGGACTGAGATGCAACTCGGTAGGACCGATATGGTTAGGGTTAGGGCATAACGTAATCCCGGTGTGACCGATTACACAAACTCGGTGGGACCGATTTTGGTAATAAGCTAACCAGAGAGTTGGTCAGGCAAACTCGGTGAGACCGATTACACAAACTCGGTGGGACCGATTTTGGTAATAAGCTAACCAGAGGGTTTGCATTGTAATCTCGGTAGTACCGATTGCTCAAACTCGGTGAGACCGATTTTGGTAATGGACATACACAGAGAGATTACAATCCCATCTCGGTGAGACCGAGATCCCTATCGGTGAAACCGATTTGCTAGGGTTTGTGGCAGTGGCTATGGCATCTGAAACTCGGTGGCGCCGGATAGATAGAATCGGTGGGGCCGAGTTTGACTTTTGGTTTAGGTCATATGTGGATGTGGGAAGGTAGTTGAGGGTTTTGGAGCATATCACTAAGCACTTTGAGCAAGCAAGCCATTAAGCAACACCTCATCCCCTCTTGATAGTATTGGCTTTTCCTATAGACTCAATGTGATCTTGGATCACTAAAATAGAAAATGTAGAGTCTTGATCTTGAAGCTTGAGCCAATCCTTTGTCCTTAGCATCTTGAAGGGGTTCCACATCCTCTAGTCCATGCCACTCCATTGTTGAACTTATCTGAAACATACTAGGTAAAAGTGTTGGTCCAACAAGAGATATGTTGACATTAATTACCAAAACCACCCAGAGAGCACTTGTGCTTTCATAGCTCTAGCTAGATCTTCATAATCTAAACCATGTCTCATATGTATAATGTGTTTATCACATTATGTATGGTGCCCCGCCCCCTAGGCCTACAAGTATTTAGATGTGAGTTGCAAACACCACACATTACCACAAATTCAAATAAAATGTGAGAATGTTCGATATATAGTATTGTTTAGATTGTTCGATATTTAGTTGTAAGCTGCAAACGCCACACATTATCACAAATTCAAATAAAATGTGAGATTGTTTGATGTATAGTATGGTTTAGATTGTTCGACATTTAGCTGTGAGTTGCAAACGCCATGCATTATCACATTATGGTATAACATGTGCACAGCACGTGTATCACCGCTATATTCACGCATGCAATGTTTAAAACACTATGATCTCCTATTCAAATATATGAATCCGCTTTCATATCAAATTATGATCTTTGTTAGTCTCTTACACCCACATAATCCTCTAACCTTTGTAGCTACCACTAACTTTCTCTCGTGCATGCACACGCCCTCCTCGCCCTCCCCCTCCCTCGGCATTCTATACACCGGGCACATTCATTTTTTTTCTTTAGGTCGTTCTCCCAGAGTCTCCACAACTCCTTTCCGACACACACCGATCGATAAACCTCTCCAGCGATGCCTGCCTACAACATACACACACACCTTCAATCTCCTCCTTTATGTGTCCTTGCCTCGTGTCTCTCATACGGTCAGACACACATGTAAACTCTCGCCCCTCTTTTCATCGATCTCACAATCGCACACTCCTCCCCCTATCTAGCTAGTAGTTGGGCCTCTCGCACCACCTCCTAGCTCCATTCTCTCTGTCTATCCATCTCGCTAGGCCTTATTTGCCTCTAACAAATGGACGTACACCGACCGATCTCTCGCTATACATATAGCTAGCTAGGTCCTTATAACTCGTTTTTACCCACACATCAATCAATCTACTTCATTAATTGTGTCTCTCCCTTCCTCCGACAAACAACAATTGATCTACCGATCTAGTTAGGTTTGCTTACCAAACACATGGTTTCCCTTCATCATCCATGGATGCATCCCGACAGATCTATCACGCACAGGCACACACAGAAACACATCCCCACTCTTATTGATAACATTGCGATTCCACCCTCAGTTTGTCTAGTAGGCCTCTCCCACCATCTTCGAGAAGCAACTCCATCACCCATCCAGCACTCTACCCCTCTCCCTCCCTCTTCCTCCCTCTCTCTCCTCTCTCTCTCTCTCTGTCCCATCATATTTCCCATCCTTCAGTTATGTATGGATGTCGACCGATCTCCCTCGAGACATAGTTGGGTCTCTCCTTCTCAACACATATACGAGTCGTTCTACCTCTATAGTTAGGCCTCTGCCTACCCCTTCCCCCACCCCCTCCCCCCCACACACACCGATACATCGAGCGCTCTGGTCATGTCTCCCTACCACACACAAACTTGACATGTTCCCTCTAACGTTCCGGTAGGCCAGTCGCCTTATATCTTTGACTTGCACACACACACAATTTCGATGGCTCTCTTCATCGATCTCGCACCCACCCACTTGATTCCTCTCTTCGATTCTATCGATAGCTATGACCCCTCCCTATCTTCTCGTGGATTGCCCGACCCTCTATGTATGATATGGATAGGCCTCCATTTCACACACATTGCATGCAAAATTTTGTTTGAGATGTCATCGACACATATTCCCACAAATAATTCACGAAATCAACCCCCACCCCAAAACAAAAAACACTCACGAATGTGGTTTGTATCTCTCACACACACCCACTTAGGTGGGGGGCGTGCACGAAGAGAAGAGGTGCATGCACGGCGCACGTACTCCCGTCTCTTTCCCAACCACACCCGCGCGGGTACACGATGGAGCTCATTTCTGTACAAAAAGGCAGCCCATATGGTAATTTGGCACGTGTACTGGTTGTCTACTTGGTGGAGGGAGGATCTTCTACCACGGGTGAACAAACAAATTGTGACTTGACGTGTTATGTTAAAAAAAGAGGCAAACCATGTGGGGCCTACCTTAGAGGCAAGGCTCTATACACTGGAGTACTTTTGATGTGTCCCGTCAACTCGCAGAACAAGGAGAAGCTTGCTTAGTACGCCGTCTCCCCCATTCCTAAATATAAGTCTTTGTAGAGATTTCACCATGAACCACATGCGGATGTATATAGATGCATTTTAAGTGTAGATTCATTCATTTTGTTCTGTATGTAGTGGAATCTCTACAAAGACTTATCTACTATTAATAGCTAGCCCCCACTACTAGGAATTCTCTATCCTCTCCTTGAGCCACATCATCAAAATGGATGTAGCCGTTAGATGAAGTAAATCAGTCCATAATAGCCGTCTGATCAAGACGTTGAGAGGCTCCGCACTAAGCCACATGCAAGCATGCAGAAATACCGTGGCACATGCATGTGAGTGGGTTTTAAATCACATCAACATGTCTGCATGCAAGCATGCACTGGTAGCATGCATGTAAGTGAGCTTTTAAGTCCCATTAACATGTCAAAAAGAAAAATATAATCCCATTATGCAGTAGGAGTTGGCTGATCTTTTTTCCTTACGTGGGATGATCTAAATGATGATGCGAGTTTATTTAGTTTGGCTACCACATTTGTCATGCAGTTAGGTGTCGCACGGTGATAGTGTGAGGTGGGCCACGTAATCACTGAGCCTGCGTGTTTTCACTGCTCTTGCACGCCTCCGCTATAAGAATGGAGAAAATTGTAATCTAGTAGTAGTACCTCCTTTCGCCGAAAGTGTGGGACATCCAGCAGTCCTACCACCTCAGTAATAAAGACCAATGAGCCGTCAAATCACATAGACCCAGCAGTAAGTTGGACAGACGAACCAACCATCACTCTTGCGCCAGTGAAAGGTCGCGTCCGCTCTGCCCGGGCATGAATGCGGCACCGATTCTTTGGAGCGGCGATGTCCGTTTCGGGCGGGAAGCGCGCGCGGGCGATGGAGGGGCTTTGGGTGGGCCAGGCTGGTCAGGAGCGGGCGTGGCAGCTGTCTGCATGTCCCTACCGGACACGCTCGGAAACGAGAGGATGCACCGACTCTCGCGGCTAAAATCGTACACTACACAACATCTCTCTGTAGGAGTAGGTCGATCTGTCGCTCTCTCTAACACGCACATGTTGTTACACACACACACACACACACGCACGCACCTTGGTCCCGTTGCACCTTCTAATGTGACTTATTACACCTAGACAGAGGGAGTAGTAAGTATATGAGATACGGTGGCACACTGACTTAAGTCGAATACAAGTGCCCAAATTTTATGTGCATGTTATAATAAGGATTCACTTAAAATAGTATGTGAGCAAACAGAGGGATCAATTGGACAGTGTTCCCGAGCAGTAGCGAGATGTGTGAGGTAAGAAACACCGCTGGCGCTTTTAATTTTTCTTATTAATTTGTTTGTTTCACCCTCTGACTGGTGGGACCCAACGTACTATGTGGAGAGAGGTAAGGTGACTAAGGCTGCATTATTTCTGCACCACTGTGGATAGTCTTACCACCAAAGCCACATGACACGATTATGATTGAAATCCCAATGACTCCCACACACAAAAAAAACACGGCATGCTTGTCACACGAATGCAGGACTGTATAAAAGGTTATTTCCCTCTCGTTGAACATAATAGGAGGGTTGTGTAGCTGGTTAGCCTGTTCGCTCATCAAACTTGAGCATAATTTGTGCCAGGAGGATTCTTTGACTGGTCAAAATGTTTTCTAGGGTTTGCACGCTTCACACTCTCTCTCCAGTATATATATACACGCTGGAGCCTCAGCGCTTGTAGTTTCTCTCTTCACACTCTCTCGCCCTCTCCTGATGGAGCCTCAGCGCTTGTAGTTGCTCTCTTCATACTCTCTCGCCCTCTCCAGATCTAAACAAGACTTCGTTGGCCTCTCTCTCCCCTCACTGCTGCTCAAAGAGCCGGCAGGATCCGTCTGTCGGGAAGGGAAGGAGGCTTAACGCTGTCGCCGTCGACGAGGGACTAGCGTGCAGCTGTTCACTTTCCACCCAGCGGCGGCGCGGGAGGGCCTCCGACCCCTTCTTCTTCGCTGTTGTCTCGTCGCCCACCGAACCACGCCCCATGAACCTTGAGGTATAATTTACTTACTCCACATGCATTGCTCTAGCTGCATGTATACCATGAATCTAGGACATGGTTCAAAGAGGAAAGGAGTGGGGGAAAGTAGTGGGAAAAGTTGTATATAGCATGAATCTAGGACGTGGTTCAAAGAGGAAATGAAGGGGGGAAGTTGTATAGCATGAATCTAGGACGTGGTTCAAAGAGGAAAGGAATGGGGGAAAGTAGTGGGGAAAGTTGTATCGCATAAATCTAGGACGTGGTTCAAAGAGGAAATGAAGGGGCGAAAGTACTAGTTCAAAAAGGAAAGGAAGGGACAAGGCTGTAGAGTTTGAGCAGGACTAGATTTGCTGCGCTCACATATGGAAAGGTGTCTAAAGATAAATATGCTCCTTGGTTGTTTGTTCTTTGTTGCAACAGACTGTGCATGACCACAGTACATCGGTAAATGCACATGGTGCTGGTGCGTCCACTGTCCCGTGCAACTCATTAGCTGTTGTTAATCTAAGGCCTTGTTTGGTTAAAAACTCCCTAGTACCTACCTGCTTGGTTCTAGGGACTAAACATGGACTAGAGGTTATTAAATGACATGCTAAAAGACCATGTTACCCCTAGTAATGAACTAATAGAGACAAGGTGCGATGCGTGGCAGGGGCAACTGTTGGAAAAAGTCCCAAAAAGACTCCCTCGGGGTCTTCTTTCTTTAGTCCCAAATGCCCACTTTTAGTCCCTAAAAGTCCCTCATGTTTGGTTTAGATGGGACTAACACGGAGATTTTTTAGTCCCTACACCAAAATGTCCCTGTAAACAAACACCCTCTAATAATGCCGCTGGAAAATTGATGCAATGCCACAGTTAAAAGCAAATTACATGTTTAATGAATTTTATTGTTAATATAATCTCTATGTTAATATTAATCAGTGCCACCGTTTGAGAAATGCTACTGTCTTGCTTTCTTTCCCATTTAGATAAGGTAGATGCTTCTTTTTGTTGGCTTCTGTGTCATCCACCGTTATTGACCACTAATTGTTTCCTTTAAACCTCTGTGTAAACAGGGTTATCTACTTGACCTCGTTGCCATTGTGACCTTTTGTTGCACTGCACAAAACACTTTTGTTTTAAGAGTGATTTGTGCAGTTCAACCAAAATGACACACCGACTGTAACATCCCAAATTTTCAATTTAGAATGTTATACATTCGGTCATCACTGCATATCATATTTTATTTGTTTTGGCCTGATCCAGAAATTCTATGCGACTCAAGGACCCACGGAGAGAGTTGGGGATTTCGTTATTTTCATATTTGGGTTTTTCTCAAATTTTGAAAATAGGATCATTGATTTTATTTATTATATCTTCAATTATTTCTATAATAAAAATATGAGAGAGGGAATAAAATGACTTTCCCAAAATAAAGAAATATTGAAGATTTAATAAAAAATCAAGTAAGATTTTATTTCAGATTTTTCTCGCTATTTTATTTGAATTTAGGAAAAAGTGCACGTTTTCAAAACTGCATTTTAGGGCCAAGAAAATGTTCATCTTGTTCTAAATATTGTATTTAGACGGTGAAAATTTGTTTTGGCATTTTTAGTTTTTTATTTATTTTTCTAGGATTTTTCTTAGTTCGGCGGGATTATTTTTAAAAAAAAACCTCGCGCGCCCGACTGGGCCGAAGGCCCAGCCGCTACCGCCTCCTGCATCCGGATCGGGACCGGAGTCCCGAACGCCGCCGCCGCCGAGTCCGGGAGGGCCACGCGTCGCCTCAGCCCCTCCCGCAAGCCACCGCCGCCACCCCCTCCCCTTTATAAACCGACCCGGGTCCCCCTGGAGCCCCATAGCCAGAGCCGCCACTGCCGTGCCTGCCGCCGCCGAAACCCCGCCGGCGCCGCCGCACCCGGCCACTGCCCCGGTTTTCTAAGAAAAAAATCGATTCGATCTTTTCTAGAAAATCCTATGTTTTTTTAGATCGGTTTTATCGGTTCTTTTATTTAGCGAGCGTTCGCTCGTTCGTTCGTTTTAACGAACGCGTTCACCGTTTAGTTCCAGATAACAAACATTCGTTCGTTAATATGTTCATCAGTTTTTCTTTTTCTCGGATTTTTCCGCGATTATTTCTAATCGCGATTTCTGATCCGATTTTCGTTTTAGTTTATCTTTTTGCTCGTTTGTCGGAATTAGGCGATTCAAGCGCCTGGAGTTTCGTCTCAAAACCCTCTTTCCGTTTAACCACCTCAAACAAGTTTTTGCATCTGTAAAACTTGACTTATATCCAGATTAGTAAATGAAGTTGGTTTCTTTCGCTGTTTGACTTTCGTTGCTTCGTTCGATTTGATTCTTTTTGCAAACCGGAGTTCTTAAGTTGAACTTTCTGGTTAGATCTCTTATTTTAGTTTTACCCGTGCATTAGATGAGTACTTATTGTATGCTTGTTTGTTTGTGATAGAGTACCCGGAGTGCGCCGCTTGCTACTTTGAATCTCTAGGTTTCGCTGATCATCAGCAAGGCAAGTAACACTTTGATCATACCTCTTTACTACCCAGTTTTATTGCATTAGATCAATCCTCAAACAATTGCATGATTAGGATCTGATTAATATGTGCGTTTGGGAAAGTAGATGAGGTAGTACCTATTACCTGTTTTATTATCAAACCCTTGGGAGTTACTTCTACGTTTGCTTATTTTGCCATGCTATGCTAGTAGACGTGGATTGGGTGAGTGTGTCCATGACAGATGTGAGATTGTTAAATTAATGGTTTATTTAAGGTGGCAACTTAAACACACATTTGGGTGGATTGAGGCACCTGGGTATTCCAGCGATTGCCTGTTTTTCTTTATGGACCGCCACCCAGGCTCAAAGGGATCATGATATTATTCATACTAGAAACTTCCGTGTGCAGCCACAAGCTACTATGGGCTCTAGCATAGTTGACTAAGTCGTGCGAACTCTTACAGTGGCAGACTAGCAAATGTAGGGGATGTAGGTTGGTACTGTCTACCCGATCGTAAGGTGCTAGCGCTTCTGAAAGACTATGTCTCGGTCATCCGTTTCTCAAACACCATGTAGTGCGAGAATCCCAACGGAGGAGATCGAGTCTTGTGGGGAAAAGTGCGCAAACCTCTGCAGAGTGTATAAACTAATCATGGTTAGCCGTGTCCCCGGTTATGGACATCTTGAGTATCTAGTACTTGGATTATCATGTGAATCTCATCATGTTACTTTAATTAATATTATTGGGTTTTAATGTTGATACTTAATTGGGATTGAGAGGATGTCTATCTTCTCAATGTTTAACAAACACCATGATAGTTAAATAAAATTTATTCCTTTGCAGTAGGGAAAAATTGGCTTTATGCAAAAAGTGTAACCATAGAGCTTTCCACCAGCCATATATGCATATAGTATAGCTTTATTCTTTCATTACTCTCTATGTGTTACATTGCCAGCATATTCCATGTGCTGACCCGTTTTCGGGCTGCAACGTTCATGTTGCAGACTTTTCAGACGACGAGTAAGGTGCCTTTAGGTCATGGTTCTATACTCAGTGATGCCGTTGGAGTTGATGGACTCACTAATCTTCCAAGCCTTCCGCTGTTATCGTTATTAGATGGCCTTAAGCCATATTTATTGTAATAAGTTCTCTTTTGAGACAGTCGATGTAATAAGTGTGTGATTGCTACTCTGTTATAAATCCTTCAAGTACTGTGCGTGTCAGCATTACTGATCCAGGGATGACACTAAAGCACAGAGATCGGACTGTTTGAGGTCTGGTCGCTACAAGATGGTATCAGAGCACACGCTGACTGTAGGACACGACCACTAAGCTAAAAGCCCTAGATTACTACTCATTCTTCTCATTTCCGACTCCTCATCTTTTCTACTCTTTTAGGATGGCAGATGCAAGGAACAAGTTCATGCAACCGGATGAAGATACACCCTTTGGACGTCACTTGAAGGAAGTCACTAGATACCTAAACATCGGAATACCAAGCTTCACCGGGACCTACAATGCCACTTTACCTGAAGAGGAACGCTGGATGATTGAAGTTCAAGTTCCAGGAAGGACGTTCATGCCCGTCACTGAGCCCATAGAGTTTTCCTTTGATGCACCAACCTGGAGTCTAGGAAAGAGCATGGCAGCCCACATAACTATGGGGCGCATTGGAGAAGTTTACCACAAGGATCTCAAGGATACTATCTACCAGATTTGTGGGCGCCGAGAGAGCAATGGGAGATGATCAGCACCAGGAAGGATAGATCAATTGCAGCCTTCATCCAGGAGTTAAACCAGCACATTCGATGCCAGGACAACTAGATGTGCGCAGGCATGATAGACCTGAAGAAGGCCATGACCAAGATCACGGAGCTGGAAGAAGAACTCAAGTCTACACGCGATGGATATGAGGAGGAAATAGCAACACTAGTAGAGAAGAATGATGATCTGAAGAAGAAGCTAAAAGTGTTCATGGGATTTCCCGCAACTAGAGGAGAAGACGAAGATTGCACTTGTCCAAAGAACTACATCATCATCGATGACACCGACTCGGACCCAGACGATAGCGATGATGACTATGTTGATGAAGCTGGAGCGGATATCATGGAGTCTTCATCGGAGCAGTTTTTCTAGTCGACCACCATAACAGTAGTAGTATTCCCCCATGTATCTAGTATAGCCCGAGCACTTTTGTAACGATAGATAGACCGTTGTATGCCCTTGTTTGATTGAATGAAGTGATTTTGTTTGCATTTGCCTCATGTGCATATGGGTAGTGTTTTCCCTCTAGACCTCATTCTATTCTATATTCTCATCTTTTCTAAACCCCAGATGCCTCCGAGACGTGACAATGGATTTGCTTTCCCACCGGAGCTCACTCAGTTGATCCAGCAGCAGAATACGTTGATGCAGTTGCTAGTGCAGAATCAGAATCAGGGGAACAACAACATCAACAACAACAACAACAACAACCTACCACCGCCACCACCTGTTGATCACTTAACCCGTTTTCTTAGGCTGAATCCGCCGGTGTTCTCCAGTAGCACCGAGCCGATTGTAGCAGATGATTGGCTCCGCAAGATTGGAAGGGAGTTAACCACTACAGGATGTACTGATGCTGAGAAGGTGCGCTTTGCCGCAGATCAGTTGGATGGACCAGCAGCATCATGGTGGGAGATTACACTGTCACCTACCCTATAGCCATGGTGACATGGGACCAATTTCAGCAGGCTTTCCGTACATCCCATGTTTCAGCAGGAGCTATGGCCATGAAGAAGTGTGAGTTTTGCAACTTGCGCCAAGGAGGACAGACAGTTGGCCAGTATGTGGATGACTTTAGTAAGCTAGCATGTTATGCCCCAGATGACGTTGCTACAGATGCAGCTAAGCAGGAGAAGTTTCTGGAAGGACTGAATGATGAGTTGAGCATGCAGTTGATGGTAGCAAGCTTCAACAACTACCAGGAGTTGGTAGATCGCGCTCTTATGATTGAAGGGAAGCAGCAGCAGATTGAAAACCGCAAGAGGAAGTATGGACAAGGGAAGTACAATTCTGGAGCTCAGCAGAAGCCATGTTTTACCCCTAAACCGGGAGGACATTTTCAGCATACCCATGGAGGAGGCAGCTCGCACAATCATAATGGCCCCAAGAATGGTAATGGTAATGGAGGAAGCAACGGCCAGAACTGTACCAACCCATTGACACCAGCCAAGAGAGACCTGAGCCAAGTCACTTGCTATAAGTACCAGAAGACTGGACATTACGCCAATGAATGTCCTGAAGCCCAAAATGGAAATGGCAATGTAAGCTCTGGGAAGAAGCCGAACCCTTTCCATAGGGGACAGGTGAACCACGTTAACGTGGAGGAGGTTGAAGCTCAGCCAGATGCAGTAATAGGTAAGTTTTTGGTTAAGTCATTTACTGCACTCGTCCTTTTTGATACTGGTGCATCGCATTCATACATCTCAAGGGGATTTGTGGATAAGTATAAACTGCCAACCCAAGCCCTTAGGTCACCCATGTTAGTAACCTCGCCTGGAGCAGAGTATATGGCTAGTCTATGGTGTGATCGGTTACCATTAAGGATTGGTAACTATGTATTTCCCTCGGACCTAATAGTATTGGAATCTCAAGGATTGGATATGATATTAGGCATGGATTGGTTATCGAAGTATGGAGGGAACATTGAATGCGCTAGTAAGTCAATTTTGCTTACGATGCCAGAAGGAAGAAGGATCAAGTATGTATCCCGGCATGCGCCGAAGAGGACTCAAGTAAATTCCTTATCAGGAGTTGTGCAGGAGGAAGTACCAGTGGTGAAGGATTTCCCTGGCGTATTTCCAGAGGAGTTGCCAGGAATGCCACCGGATAGAGATATTGAGATTTTGATTGAGCTTAGCCAGGCACAGGGCCAATATCTAAGAGACCATACAGGATGTTCGCAAAAGATTTGGAGGAGATTAAGAAGCAGATTAAGGAGTTACTGGATAAAGGTTATATTCGCCCAAGTTCTTCACCTTGGGGATCGCCAGTACTTCTAGTGGAGAAGAAGGATGGATCGTTAAGGATGGTTGTTGATTATCGAGGATTGAATGAAGTAACGATCAAGAACAAGTACCCACTGCCGATGATCAATGATCTGTTTGATGGATTGCAAGGAGCTAAGGTATTTTCCAAGATCTATCTGCGATCAGGATACCATCAGTTAAAAATTCAAGAGCAGGATATACCTAAGACGGCTTTTACCACTAGGTATGGGCTATACGAGTATACCGTTATGTCATTTGGTCTGACTAACGCGCCTGCATATTTCATGAACATGATGAACAAGGTGTTTATGGAGTTTTTGGATAAGTTCGTCGTGGTGTTCATTGATGATATTTTGGTCTACTCAAAGAATGAAGAGGAGCATAAGGAGCATTTGCGTTTGGTACTTGAGAAGATCAGAGAACATCAGTTATATGCCAAGTTCAGCAAATGTGAGTTTTGGTTGAAGGAAGTTGGATTCCTCGAACACGTTATATCCGGAGAAGGTATAGCAGTAGATCCCACCAAGGTTGTCACTGTCACAAATTGGGAAGCACCAACAACAGTTGGAGAGATTCAGAGTTTTCTTGGACTTGCAGGATATTACCGGAGGTTCATAGAGAATTTCTCAAAAATTGTGAAGCCTATGACGGAGTTGTTGAAGAAGGATACCAAGTTCAAATGGACTGAGGAATGTGAGGCCAGTTTCCAGGAATTGAAGAAAGGTTTGGTTACCTCGCCAGTGTTGATTCTGCTAGATCAGCGGAAGGATTACGAGGTATATTGTGATGCTTCACGTCGAGGACTTGGAGCAGTGCTTATGCAGGAGGGAAGAGTTGTTTCATATGCTTCACGACAGCTGAAACCTCATGAGTTGAATTATGCCACGCATGATTTGGAGTTAGCAGCCGTAGTGCATGCATTGAAGACTTGGAGACATTTTCTCATTGGAAACCATTGTGAAGTATACACGGATCACAAGAGTTTGAAGTATATTTTCACGCAGAAGGAGCTAAATCTCAGGCAAAGGAGATGGTTGGAGCTCATCAAGGATTATGATATGAGATTGCATTATCATCCCGGAAAGGCTAACGTAGTAGCAGATGCGCTGAGCCGTAAGAGCCATGTCAACACACTAATGACGAGAGATTTACCGAAGGAGTTAGCCAAAGACCTTCGTGAGCTATGTTTGGAGATAGTTCCGAGAGGCTATGTAGCAGCATTGGAGATTCAGTCTACTTTGATGGATAAGATCATAGAAGCTCAGAAGACTGACAAGGAGGTTGCCTCTATAAAGGAGAAGATGAGCAAAGGAAAAGTTAAAGGATTTCGTGAGGATGAGCATGATACCCTATGGTTTGAAGACCGTGTTTATGTGCCTAACGACCCGGAGATCAGGAAGTTGATTCTGCAGGAGGCCCATGATTCACCATATTCGATTCACCCAGGAAATACCAAGATGTATTTGGATTTGAAGGATACTTTCTGGTGGACCGGAATGAAGAAGGATATTGCAGAGTATGTAGCAGTTTGTGATGTATGTCAGAGAGTAAAGGCAGAGCATCAGAAGCCAGCAGGATTGCTACAACCATTGCCGATACCCGAATGGAAGTGGGATAAGCTAGGTATGGATTTTATCACGGGATTACCCAGGACCCGTTCAGGCTATGACTTGATATGGGTTGTAGTCGATCGCTTGACGAAGGTAGCTCATTTCATCCCAGTAAAGACCACTTACACCAGTGCTAAGTTGGCGAAGATATACATGACCAGGATCGTATGTCTGCATGGAGTCCCGAGGAGCATTGTATCCGATAGAGGAACATAGTTTACCTCAAAGTTCTGGAATCGGTTGCACGAAACTTTGGGTACTAGACTAGAGTTCAGTACAGCTTTTCATCCGCAGACAGATGGACAGACCAAGAGAGTCAATCAGATCTTGGAGGATATGCTGAGAGCTTGTGCGCTAGATTATGGATCTAGTTGGGACGACAATTTGCCATATGCAGAGTTCTCTTATAACAACAGTTATCAATCCAGTTTGAAGATGGCCCCTTTCGAAGCCTTGTACGGAAGAAGGTGCAGAACACCATTGTCGTGGGATGAAGTTGGAGACCGCCAGTTGTTTGGACCGGATTTGATTAAGGAGTCTGAACAGAAAGTGAAATTGATTCACAATAGGCTCAAGGTAGCCCAGTCTAGGCAGAAGAGCTACGCGGATTCTAAACGCAAGGATATGGTTTACGAAGTCGGAGACCGAGTTTATCTTCGAGTATCTCCACTTCGGGGAGTTAAGCGCTTTGGAGTTAAGGGAAAGTTAGCGCCACGTTTTGTGGGACCATACAAAGTTTTGGAACGTATGGGAGAAGTTGCCTACAAGTTGGAGTTACCCGAAGGATTGTCAGGAGTTCACGATGTGTTCCACGTTTCCCAGTTAAAGAAGTGCCACGCAGAGATGGCTGATATACCACTGAGAGATACAGTACCGCTGGAAGCAATTCAGTTGGATAGTGATTTGACCTATGAGGAGCAACCAGTCAAGATTCTCGAGTATGCCAGCCGAGTCACCCGCGGCAAGGTTATCAAGTTTTGCAAAGTTCAGTGGAGCCACCACACCGAGGATGAAACCACCTGGGAGCGAGAGGAAGAACTGCTGAAGGACCACCCTCACCTATTTTCTAGCCAACCCGAATCTCGAGGGCGAGATTCATCTTAAGGGGGGTAGGTTTGTAACATCCCAAATTTTCAATTTAGAATGTTATACATTCGGTCATCACTGCATATCATATTTTATTTGTTTGGCCTGATCCAGAAATTCTACGCGACTCAAGGACCCATAGAGAAAGTTGGGGATTTTGTTATTTTCATATTTGGGTTTTTCTCAAATTTTGAAAATAGGATCATTGATTTTATTTATTATATCTTCAATTATTTCTATAATAAAAATATGAGAGAGGGAATAAAATGACTTTCCCAAAATAAAGAAATATTGAAGATTTAATAAAAAATCAAGTAAGATTTTATTTCGGATTTTTCTCGCTATTTTATTTGAATTTAGGAAAAAGTGCACATTTTCAAAACTGCATTTTAGGGCCAAGAAATTTTTCATCTTGTTCTAAATATTGTATTTAGACGGTGAAAATTTGTTTTGGCATTTTTAGATTTTTATTTATTTTTCTAGGATTTTTCTTAGTTCGGCGGGATTATTTTTTAAAAAAAACCTCGCGCGCCCGACTAGGCCGAAGGCCCAGCCGCTACCGCCTCCTGCATCCGGATCGGGACCGGAGTCCCGATCGCCGCCGCCGCCGAGTCCGGGAGGGCCACGCGCCGCCTCAGCCCCTCCCGCAAGCCACCGCCGCCACCCCCCCTTTATAAACCGACCCGGGCCCCCCTGGAGCCCCATAGCCGAAGCCGCCGTTGCCGCGCCTGCCGCCGCCGAAACCCCGCCGACGCCGCCGCACCCGGCCACCGCCCCGGTTTTCTAAGAAAAAAATCGATTCAGTTTTTTTTAGAAAATCCTAAGTTTTTTTAGATCGGTTTTATCGGTTCTTTTATTTAGCGAGCGTTCGCTCGTTCGTTCGTTTTAACGAACACGTTCACCGTTTAGTTCCAGATAAAAAACATTCGTTCGTTAATCTGTTCGTCAGTTTTTCTTTTTCTCGGATTTTTCCGTGATTATTTCTTATCGCGATTTTCGTTTTAGTTTATCTTTTCGCTCGTTTGTCGGAATTAGGCGATTCAAGCGTCTGGAGTTTCGTCTCGAAACCCTCTTTTCGTTTAACCAACTCAAACAAGTTTTTGCATCTGTAAAACTTGACTTAGATCCAATTAGTAAATGAAGTTGGTTTCTTTCGCCGTTTGACTTTCGTTGCTTCGTTCGATTTGATTCTTTTTGCAAACCAGAGTTCTTAAGTTGAACTTTCTGGTTAGATCTCTTATTTGAGTTTTACCCGTGCATTATGAGTACTTATTGTATGCTTGTTTGTTTGCGATAGAGTACCCGGAGTGCGCCGCTTGCTACTTTGAATCTCTAAGGTTCGCTGATCATCAGCAAGGCAAGTAACACTTTGATCATACCTCTTTACTACCCAGTTTTATTGCATTAGATCAATCCTCAAACAATTGCATGAGTAGGATCTGATTAATATGTGGGTTTGGGAAAGTAGATGAGGTAGTACCTATTACCTGTTTTATTATCAAATCCTTGGGAGTTACTTCTATGTTTGCTTATTTTGCCATGCTATGCTAGTAGACGTGGATTGGGTGAGTGTATCCATGACAGATGTGAGATTGTTAAATTAATGGTTTATTTAAGGTGGCAACTTAAACACACATTTGGGTGGATTGAGGCACCTGGGTATTCCAGCGATTGCTTGTTTTTCTTTATGGACCGCCACCCAAGCTCAAAGGGATCATGATATTATTCATACTAGAAACTTCCGTGTGCGGCCACAAGCTACTATGGGCTCTAGCATAGTTGACTAAGTCGTGCGAACTCTTACAGTGGTAGACTAGCAGATGTAGGGGATGTAGATTGGTACTGTCTACCCGATCGTAAGGTGCTAGCGCTTCTGAAAGACTATGTCTCGGTCATCCATTTCTCAAACACCATGTAGTGCGAGAATCCCAACGGAGGAGATCGAGTCTTGTGGGGAAAAGTGCGCAAACCTCTGCAGAGTGTATAAACTAATCATGGTTAGCCGTGTCCCCGGTTATGGACATCTTGAGTATCTAGTACTTGGATTATCATGTGAATCTCATCATGTTACTTTAAGTAATATTATTGGGTTTTAATGTTGATACTTAATTGGGATTGAGAGGATGTCTATCTTCTCAATGTTTAACAACCACCATGATAGTTAAATAAAATTTATTCCTTTGCAGTAGGGAAAAATTGGCTTTATGCAAAAACTGTAACCATAGAGCTTTCCACCAGCCATATATGCATATAGTATAGCTTTATTCTTTCATTACTCTCTTACATTGCCAGCATATTCCATGTGCTGACCCGTTTTTGGGCTGCAACATTCATGTTGCAGACTTTTCAGACGATGAGTAAGGTGTCTTTAGGTCATGGTTCTATACTCAGTGATGTCGTTGTAGTTGATGGACTCACTTATCTTCCAAGCCTTCCGCTGTTATCGTTATTAGATGGCCTTAAGCCATATTTATTGTAATAAGTTCTCTTTTGAGACAGTCGATGTAATAAGTGTGTGATTGCTACTCTGTTATAAATCCTTCAAGTACTGTGCGTGTCAGCATTACTGATCCAGGGATGACACTAAAGCACAGAGATCAGACTATTTGAGGTCTGGTCGCTACACCGACAATGTTGCTTGATTGCTTGATCTTAGTGGAACTGCACAAGAGGAAATCTTACTTCCTATCCATTAAGGCGAATTTGGTTCAGATCTTCTTCTTGTGAGTTGTTTGAATTCCGCATCATGAGAGGTCAGTACTAGCCTTCTTTCACATGATTCTGCAGTGTGCTTTCATATGTTGTGGTACTTGTACGATAATGTTGCTTGATTTTAGTGAACTGCACAAATGGAGACAAGACTTCCAATCTGTATGTGCACCGTAATATCCCATTGAGGTAAGATAAGGATATTTCACAACTGATGTCCTGTATTTTGCCACTTTCATCAGAAAATTAAGTTTAGTACTATACTTGTGCTCCCTAATTGACATGCCAAATCTTACATTGAAGGCGAAGCTTGTCTGTTATTGAACCAAGTGATGAATGGGAAGAACAAGCGGAAGAAAAACAAAAATCAACTCCCGGTGTTGTAATGAAGCACTGGAACTGTGATGACACACGTAATGATATAGTTTTGCATCTTAATTTATTGCTATGGCTGGAACGAGCAATTGTTTTGCCACTGATTTGATGCCACTCTTAATGTAATATGTAATTATCTCTACTTGTGCAAACAGGGATCTTCTTTGAAGATACCATATATTTTAGTGGAACAACACAAGAAGATGTTGGAAACATTAAACTAATCGAGGAGTATATAGTAAGCATGGCCACCACCGTAGATAGCAACAGATGGTTCCGGAGAAGTGCTTCATCTGTATGCTCTACACAATAAGCCTCCTGACAAAGGTTGGTACTCGCCCACTGATTTCATCCATATGATTGAGCTTTGTCATCTCTATTGGTGTTGTGCTACTGTTTAGATACTGTCATGAAAAAGTGGTATTGTCCTTGATAAGTGCTTCATCTATGTTGTTTTAAATATTTCCATTCCTTTTTTTCGAGCAAATAGGGATGCTAGCATTTAGTAGTCCTCTTGTATTTGCACAACAGGATCATCTTCCTCTGAAGAAGAATATGGAGTACGTGAAGTGACTAGTTCCGATTATGCCAGGATGAAGAAGCCCTATCTATCTTCTCATCAGAAGGAGCAGTTGAAGGATGGTTACATTACTCCCCACAAGACCAAACTAACTTCAGCTCAGAAGGACTGACAAATCTCCATTTTTTTGCTGTGATGCGCGAGTACAATGTTGTTCTAGGATTCTTCCTGGTGAGTTCCATTTTTCTAAAAGTGTGCTCTACATGGACCATGTATGTGCCTGTTGAAACTGTCAATTCATAGTACAGTTTGCTTTATACTAATCACTTTTTTGTATTTTTGCAAACAGGGGTGCTCAGCTTGATTTCAATAGGAACTGCACAAAATGTTCATGAATACATCGAATCATTCATTTCCACCACAAGAAAGGAGGTGCCGATAAGTTCAAGGCGTTGCAACATATAAGGGCGAAATCATACAAGCTACACGCGAATTTGGTTGATTTTGGTGGAACTGCACAAAAAGAACAGCTGGTTTATTTAGCACGAGGTGCCATGTCAATGTCCGAACTGATGGCAAACCCTGCCCATTCCACAATCGTAGGCATTTGATATTTTGGAATGGGACAACCTTGTCAAATTTTGCTCATTGATTTTAGCAAGACATGCGTTTGATATTTTCAAATGGGACGCCCTTTGCTGTCAGCAGCGTCGATCAATTTTTTCTTTATTCTTTAGTTGTGAAGTAAATATTGCCTCTGGCATGTGAGTCGCTGAGATGCATAATCATCGATTGTTTTGAATGTTCTCTATGAATTGTCAGGCCTGTGTGTTTGATTGCAATGTACAGAAACGCTAAAAAGCTGTTCAAATTCTTTGTACTCCTTCTGTTCCTTTTTACTTCACACATTGTGAAAGTGCATACTTTTTTGTATAAGATTGGTCAAAGTAGAGATACTTTGACTGCAGACAAAACTTGTATGCAGACTAGAAATGACCGGAGGGAGTACATGTGAAACTGCTGCAAACGAGGTGATCACCCTGGGAATAATGCTAGTACGTATTGTTTTGCATGTTCATCCAATGCCAGTGATACAGGAATTCGAACTAATTGAAATAAATTCATTCATACACGGTCGGATTTCATATAAACATGTTGGATTTCATTACATTTCATACATTCTTCAACTAAAATGGGGTGCGCTGGAGGTATAATTAATTAACCGAAGCTACCCACCTGTGTCCCGCTGAGGTGAACAGAAACTTCAGTGACTTAACTGCAGGTGCAGTTGCGTAACTGACATGTGGCCTGTTGGGCCCAGTGTCAGTCAGCTAACTGCACCAGCAGTTAAGTAGAAGCAGCGTTCTTCTCCAGCGCAGCTCTCCGACTCCACGTCGCTGCCAAGAAGCTAACCGGCCATCAATGGTCAACCCGCCTAGCTTGGCTTCAACCGGAGGGTAGCAGCGGTGGCCTTACTTGGACCCGAGCGGCGGCGACCTACCGTGTTCTACTCTTCCTCGTTTTCCGTGTGGTGCAGCCTCGTTGGCAGCAGGGCGGGGCCTCGGCGGAGCCGGCGATGTCCTCTGTCTCGTTGCCGGCAGGGTGGGGCCTCGGCTGAGCCGACGATGTCCTCTGCCTCGTTGTTGGTGGGGCAGGGCCCCGGCGGAGCCGGCGATGTCCTCTGTCTCGTTGCCGGCAGGGTGGGGCCTCGGCTGAGCCGACGATGTCCTCTGCCTCGTTGTTGGCGGGGAGGGGCCTCGGCGGAGCCGGCAGTGTCCTCTGCCTCGTTGTTGGTGCCGCGGGGCCTCGGCGGAGCAGGGCGTCATCGACGCCAGCGGAGCGGGGACTCGTCGGAGCCGGCATTGTCCTCTGCCTCATCCTCGGTCTCGCCAAACAGCGCCTCGCCCGCTTCATCGCCCTCTTTGCTAGCCTCTTTGTAGGCGGCCGAAGCCTCCGCCACCTGCATGCGGTACCGCCAGTGCTCGAGGCGGCCCTTGCGGGCGGAGCCGTACGAGTCGAGCAGCGCCTCCTGCTCCGCCCGCTCCACGGTGATCTACTCCTCTGCCTGCAGGTGCTCCTGGAGGAGATGGTGGTTGTAGGCGGCGTCGGCCTGCGCCTCCCGAAACTGCTCCTCACGCATCTGCCTCACCCTGTCCATATATTGGGCATGGGCCTCACCGATGTTCATGGTGCAATGCACCGGCGAGGATGGCGCGGAGGAGGGGGTTGGTGCCGGATCATCGACTACCATGTTCTCCATTGGGACGTCGTTGTCCTCCGGCTGCCTGCCGACCAGCCGGTCGGCAGCAATGACTGCCATCTCCTTGTGGTCCGTCGTCCGCCCGCCCCGAAGAGCGCTGGAGCGCGAGGAAGCCATGGTGGGCGGTAGTGGTGTGGATAGGAGAAAGGGAACGGATGCGGATGACTGCGGCTATGGCCGGCGCAGCAGTTTATATAGCAATGGTGGGCTGGCGGAGGGACAGACGTGTGGCGCCGGAGTAGCCGCCTCGGCAACCGCGCATCATTAATGTGGGCGGCAGATAGACGGACGAATGGCACTTGTGTCGTTTGAAGGTGGAGCAATCGCCTGCACCGGGAAGCGGGGCGGGCGGCGCTGACTGTTTCGGGCGGAAAGCGCGCGCGAGCGAGGAGATGACTTTATATATATATATATATATATAGGGTGGATCTATTATGATAACACCCTTAAGACCCTTATTCTACACATCCCTCACCTTATTCTGATAACACCCGATCAGACTCCCACCCACGAAGGAAAAAACCCAACCCCCACCTTATCTTGAAACCAGCCCACTCCGCTCTCTCCCCGTGCTCCCCACGACCTCCTCCTGCCACCCTGTCGCCGCCCCACCTCCCGCCCCATGTTCCACACGCACCGCCGCCGCCCCGCATCCCGGCGCGCATCGCCGCCCTATCTCCCTTCCTCGCCGCCGCACCACCACCCCACCACATCCCACCGCGCCGCCACCCAAAACCACTGTTGCGCCGCCCCTCCCTAGGCCGCCGCCGCCCAGATAACCTCCTTCAGCGCCGCGGTGCCCGGATCCACAGCCCCCCGCCCCGGTGACCTCCTTCTGCGCTGTGTCGGCTGGATCCAGAGCCCCCCGGGAGACCTTCTTTTGCGCCGCCGCTGCCAGATCCATTCGATCTCCTGCTGTGTCGCCGCAGGCCCCATGCCTCCTACGCCACCAACCACCAACCGGCGGGTGTTGCTCCCCAGATCCGCCCCACCTCTCCTGCCTTGGTCGATCTACAGGGAGGGGTTGATGGCCACGCGCTGCGACAGCCTCCGTCAAGGACAGCGAGCCTCCCTCCCCCACCCCCAAGGCATTAACTGGCTCCACGCGACTCACCCTCCCCTCTTCTTCTCTGCCTCGGTCACACATGGAGGGGTGAGGGGCGGCGCGGCTCGGCAGGCTCAATGGCTGACTTTGCCCGTGGGCGTGCAGTTCTGCCCATGCGGGCGTGCAGCTCAACCAACGGGGCCTTGCAGTTCGGCCCACGGCACTGACGGCTTCCGATGAACTCTCGCTTGTACGATGGCGAGACGTGCAGTTCAATCGCCTGGGCGAGCGGTTCGGCGGCCGTATGGTTGCGGTGCAGTGCGCCATCGTGGACGACGATTCGGCGGCCATCCTGCGCGCGGCCTCCCCCCAGCCGCCGTGCGCAACTGCTCCCCTTCGCGGGCCCAGGCGCGCCGATGCGCCCCTTTGACTTCTATGCGCCTACCTCCATAACATGCAGCGGCCGCCGGCGAGCGGTGTCGCCATGGCTCTTGCTCGCGTTTTCTCCCTGGTTGAAGTTCATTTGAATTTTTTTGAAGCCCGCTCGATTTTGTTCTGCAGTTCACCGTGAGATCCATGGCGCTGGCCACGCCACACCTTCTCCTGCTACTCCATCTAAGCCGAGGACGGGCTCTGCCGCGCAAGGAAACAGGGTCTAATTCCCCAACAACAAAAGCTGCAGTGCGTACGACTGATAGTTTGGATGGTTTTTCTTTTTGTAAAAAAATTAAGTGCAATGCGGTTCAGTTAAATCATTTTTACGGGAGAAGACAAAGATAAAGTGCACTGTACATGTTTTGTTAAGCCTAATAACAAGTTGAATTGCACGTCTAGGTTCTAGAAAAAAAAGGTGCAGTGCACTGGTCTCACCCGGTAGTCCATATTTTTTCACTTTCGAGGTTCACTACTCATGTTCGGGGCAGCTCGCTATATTTTTGTTTTGTTTTGGGGTGTTTATACAGAAAGGCGAGATTTAGTTTGTAATTATTTAAAGAAATCCCATGTAATTCATTGTATGAAGACTTGTGATTTTCTATGTAAAAAGAAAAGGAAAACAAACAATGCAGTACACTAGCCTCGAGGGTGCGGTCCGAATGCATTTGTAAAAAGAAAGTAAAGAAGTAAAAAAACTAATGCAGTTCTCTTGCCTCATCACGTAATTCAAAAAACACGAGAAAAATCTTGTTTTAGGAGTTCACTCATGCGGTTCATTTTCGGCAGTGTGGTGGTTCATTTTCGGTAGTGTGGCGGTTCACTTATGCCCAACAAAAAAAATCATGAAGTTTGCTTGACTATTTGATGCAGTGCAGTTTTTAGTCTAAAAAAGTGCAGTTTGCTACCTCGTTCGGGAAAATTTACGTCACATAAAAAAATCATGCAGTGCACTTGTCCGTCTGATGAAATGCGGGTTTTAGTCTAAAGAAGTGCGATTTGCTATCTCGTTTGGGAAAATTTATGTCCCATAAAAAAATCATGCAGTGCACTTGTCGGTCTGATGAAGTGCGGTGTCGTGGCCCGTTTACGGTAGTCTCGAGGTTCCCTTTTCATACTATTGTGGTTCACCAACGCTCGACATGAAGTGCACTTCACCTCGTTTGAAAAAATTTACGTCACACAAAAAAGAAATCATGCAGTGTACTTGTTCGTCTGATGAAGTGCGGTTGTTAGTCTGAAGCAGTGCGGTTTTCTGACTGATGCAGTACATACGACGATTTTGGTGTCGCAAAAAAACAGAGTGTCCGCATTTCGGTAAATTTAAAACTGCACTTAAACTATAAGGAATTAGAGAGAGTGTTCTCCATGAAAAAGTTGCGTCTCGTCGATATCTTTCCAACGGCATATCATTTAAATCATTTCGACAACCGGTTTGTAAAAAAATTCGCGAAAAACGGTTGCTGCCACTCGTCGTCCCCCGCATGATTTTCAAAATTAACTTAAAACTGTAAGGAATCTCGAAACCATTTCTGCATATGAAAGTTGCGCCTTGTCCATAGCTTTCCAACGACATATTACACGCCTTGTTTCGACAAACGGTTAGAAAACTGGAGCGAAAACAGTAACGAAAATTTGAATTTTTTTGAAAAACAAAATTCCGCGATTTAGTAAATTTGAAACTGCTCTTAAACCGTAACGAATTAGAGAAAATAATAGTTATGAAAAAGATGAGCCTCGACGATATCTATCCAATGGTGTATCGTTTGCTTCATTCCGACGAGCGGTTTAGAAAAAACGCGAAAAAACGCTCGCTGCCACTCGTCATGGGCCGCACTATTTTCAAAACTGCTCTTAAACCGTGAGGAATCTCGGAAAGTGTTCAACATGGCGAAGTTGCGCATAATCCATAGCTTTCCAACGGTATATTATACGCCTCGTTCCGATAAATGGTTAAAAAACTAGAGCAAAAACAGTACCAAAAAAACACTGTGTATAGTTTTTTACGACATGAAGTTCACTAGTCTCTGTAATGCAGTGCTCTAGATAAAGAAAGTGCGGTGCCCTCGCGTTGAGCATGCAGTGCGGAAGTGTTATCAGAATAATTATTCTGATAATATTATCATAATAGACCGTCTGTATATATATATATATATATATTTGCTTCCTCCTGGTTTTCTGACATCACGGTCCCACACCATTGTCAACCTATGTAGTATAGTCAATAAACGAGAGAATTGCACAAGAAGCGGCCGATAGCTGGGACCAAGCAACTCGAGCAGTATTTGTGTTTTTGAGGTGTGAGCACTGCAGAGTTTTCGATGTTTAGCTCAGATATTAATTTTTCTCCTCTGAACAACAACGAAAACATCGCTGCAGGTATTAACTGGGCGGGCTGTGGCCCGTCTAGCCCAGGCCAGATATCCAGCCCAAATATTAAAAAATTTCAAGCTGAAAATGGCTAGCCCAGCTATACTTTTTTTAGGAATATCCAGGCAAGGTCAAGTTGTTATTCTCCGCCCCGCTGGGCTGCAAATCTTTCCTAGAAGGGATGCATTAGGCTTAACAAGAAAATGGGCTTTAAGAAATAATAAATGGGATGTAATTATAAAAACTGGGCAGTAACTATAAAAAATGCACCAAACACGTGATTACTTTATAAAATATTATTTTTGGATATTGAAAATTTTAATTTCATTAATTGTCACGAGCGCAATGTTTCGTTGGATTTTTACGTAATATAAATTTATATTAAAATTGTATTTAATCTGACTAGAAATTTCGGAATAAAAATATTTCGGATCCCATCAAAATGTGGGAAATTTTACTGAATTCTGTTTTGAACGGTTGGTTGAAATGGGTTGTACTTTTAACAAACTGTAAATGGGCTGTAGTAAATTCCATTAGAATTCAAAAATGGGCTACACATTCTTACAAATCTCAAATGGGCTATAAGTTCTCTGCCACACACTTCTGGCCTTACTAAGTTGATGCGTCCCCTAAAAAAACAGAGTTGACGCGTATGCAAGGCTTTGTCAACTTATAGTCAACACACGGTTCTAGCAGCAATGGCCGTTGGATGTCCATCCAACGGATACCGTGCTTCTTCTTCAATCTCGGATATTCTAGCTTCACCCTCCTAAAAAATGATTCCTCCCCCTTACATCTGGGGCGCACCGTTTCGGAAGCTGACCTGTGGGCCTACTAAGTTGACGTACCAAGGGCTTTGTCAACTTAGTCAATATAAACGATTCTAGCTGCAGTGACCGTACGATGTCCATCCAACGGCCGTCGTGCTCCAACGGCCGTCGTGCTTCTTCAACCTCTGGTCTTCTTGCTTCAGCCGCCCAAAGCAGCGCCGATCGTGCCGCCTGCTCGTGCCTCCCGTGGCCGGCTGTGCTGCCGCGGAGGCCTCACCACCCCCTACTACTCCCACCGCTGGCCAGGTCATCCCTCCACTCACCCACACCCCCTGTTATTCTGTGGCGACGACAGCGCAGCCGAACCAGTGAACCCTCGTACTCCTCTCCGTGTGTGCATCCACTGTCGCGTCTTCCCCGGCTCCGCGTCGTCCCCTTCCTAGGCCTCGCCGTCGTCCACCGCCCTGGTGCTCTCAGCGCGGCGTGGTCAACGTGGTCAAGAAACAACTTCCATCGGACGTGGACTGTACGTGGAGAGGCTGACAGCTGGGTCCACGACAGCCGCAAGGAAGTGCCTCCTTATTACACGCAAAATAATTATTCCTCCACCTGACAGCGGGGACCCACCGGACAGGCCACCGTATTTCGCGAAAAAAATGATTCGCCCCCTGACTGCTGGGACCCATGAGCTACATCTTCGCACGCAAGGAAGTGCATCCGGAAAAAAACGATTCGCCCCCCTGACTGCTGGGACCCACCAGCTACATCTTCGCACGCAAGGAAGTGCCTGATAGTCGGGACCCACCTGGTCGAAGCATACGTAGCATTGTCATTCTTGTCGCGAACGTGTACGTACATATATACTGGTGGATGTAGAGGCGCGCACGTAGCATGTACACGTACGTACAGCGGCCAGGGTGCAAGAAAGAAAATACGGCCACGTATGTGTACATATGGGCGGAGTCTTAAACGCCTACTCGCGCATACGTACGGCCAGGGCTCGTGTACATGACTGGGTCGGAACGGAGAAACAGCGTCGTCGTCGTGTTCATGGGGAGGCAACAGAATGTGTTGTGTTTGTGGGGAGGCAATGGAATGCGTCGTGTTCATCGCGAGGCAACGGAACGTGTGGGAGCCAACCGGCTGGGTCAAAACGTAATGTGTGGTCGTGTTCATCGGGAGGGCTTGGACGGAACATGCGATGGAAACGAAGCCTGGCGTACCGCAAAACGGAGGAAACAGACCTCCTACGTTCGGAACGGGGTCCTGTTGATCGGGAGGGGTGCGGCGTACCGCAAAACGGAGGAAACAGACCTCCTACGGTCGAAACGAGGGTCCTGTTGATCGGGAGGGGTGTGGCGTACCGCAAAACGGACGAAACGGACCTCCTACGGTCGAAACGGGGGTCCTATTGATCGGGAGGGGTGTGGCGTACTGCAAAACGGATGAAACGGACCTCCTACGGTCGAAACGGGGGTCATGTTCATCGGGAGGGGTGTGACGTACCGCAAAACGGGACTCCACGGGATACTATTCATCTCCACCGTCGACCTCCTCCAGCCTCCACGGGCTCCTGTTCATCCAGCCTCCACCGCGCGCTACTCCACCGGCTACTGTTCAACCACCCCTCCACCGTCTACTGTTCGTCCAGCCCTCCACACCATGGGGTCCTGTTCAACCACCCCTCCACGGGCACCCCTCCACCGTCTACTGTTCATCCAGCCCTCCACCACACCACGGGGTCCTGTTCATCCAGAGGCAACGCCACCGCTCACTATTCATCCAACCCCCCCCCCTCCCGCAACGCTCGCTGTTCATCCAATCGACCAGCTTCAGTTAGCAGCAGTAGCGAAGGAATCGCTCGATCGGGTTTAGTTAACAGCCATCGATCGATCGCTCGGGTTCAGTAACGCGTAGCCTACAGTGCAACCGCTCGGGTTCAGTTAGAGCCCAACGCCTCGCTCGGGTTCAGTTAGAGCCAACGCTTCGCACACACGCGCGTACGTGTACGAGAGAAACGCGCATCGCTCGGCCCCCCGACCTCCCACCGTAACTGGGACCTCCTCGAAATTTTCCTCCCCCTCGCTTCTACCACGGTTTTTTCCGTCATGGACGGCCCAAAGAATGTCATGCAGCTGCATCTCCGGCCCGCCCAGGACGAAAAGCCCATTTTCTGTCATGATTTTTTGTCATAGAAGTAGGAGCCCACCACATCTATGATGATACCGGGTTTTGTCACAATTATCGTCATAGAAGTGTCATATGTATGACAGAAAAAAATTTCGTTCGGCCCAAAATGTCACGGATGTGTCTTTTTTTTGTAGTGTCCTCCGCTCCTTTATATACGGGGAGGGGGGCACCCCATAGACACACAAGTTGATCATTGATCTCTTAGCCGTGTGCGGTGCCCCCTCCACCATAATCCACCTCGGTCATACCGTAGCGGTGCTTAGGCGAAGCCCTATTCTGGTAGCATCATCATCACCATCATCACGCCGTCGTGCTGACGAAACTCTCCCTCGACACTCTGCTGGATCGTGAGTTCGTGGGACGTCACCGAGCCGAACGTGTGCAGATCGCGGAGGTTTCGTACCTTCGGTGCTAGGAACGGTCGATCGTGAAGACGTACGACTACATCAACCGCGGTGTCATAACGCTTCCGCTTACGGTCTACGAGGGTACGTGGACAACACTCTTCCCTCTCATTGCTATGCATCACCATGATCTTGCGTGTGCATAGGAATTTTTTTGAAATTACTGTGTTCCCCAACAGTGGCTTCCGAGCCATGTTTATGCGTAGATGTTATATGCACGAGTAGAACACAAAGGAGTTGTGGGCGTGGGTATATACATATTGCTTGCCGTCACTAGTTGATTCTTGATTCAGCGGCATTGTTAGATAAAGCAGCCCAGACCGACATTACGCGCACGCTTACGCGAGACTGGTTCTACCGACATGCTTCGCACACAGGTGGCTAGTGGGTGTCTGTTTCTCCAGCTTTAGTTGAATCAGATTCAATGAACAGGGTTCTTTCTGAACATCAAAAAGCAATCACTATACCGCGTTGTGGTTTTTAATGCGTAGGTAAGAACGGTTCTTGCTCAGCCCGTAGCAGCCACGTAAAACTTGCAACAACAAAGTAGAGGACGTCTAACTTGTTTTTGCAGGGCTTGTTTGTGATGTGATATGGTCAAGACGTGATGAGATATAAGTTGTTGTATGAGATGATCATGTTTTTGCTGAAGTTATCGGCAACTGGCAGTAGCCTTATGGTTGTCTCATTATTGCATAAGATGCAAGCACCATGTAATTGCTTTACTTTATCGATATGCAATAGCAATAGTTGCAAAATCAATAGTTTGTGAGACGACCATGTGACGACACATTGATAAAGATCAATATGATGGAGATCATGGTGTCATGCCGGTGACGATAGAGATCATGACGGTACTTTGGAGATGGAGAGCAAAGACACAAAATGATGATGGACATATCTGAAGGAAATATGCCCTAGAGGCAATAATAAAGTTATTTTTTATTTCCTTATATCATGATAAATGTTTATTATTCATGCTAGAATTGTATTAACCAGAAACATAATACATGTGTGAATACATAGACAAACAGAGTGTCACTAGTATGCCTCTACTTGACTAGCTTGTTAATCAAAGATGGTTATGTTTCCTAACCATGAACAATGAGTTGTTATTTGATTAACGGGATCACATCATTAAGAGAATGATCTGATTGACATGACCCATTCCATTAGCTTAGCACCCGATCGTTTAGTATGTTGCTATTGCTTTCTTCATGACTTATACATGTTCCTATAACTATGAGATTATGCAACTCCCGTTTACCAGAGGAACACTTTGGGTACTACCAAATGTCACAACGTAACTGGGTGATTATAAAGGAGTACTACAGGTGTCTCCAAAGGTACATGTTGGGTTGGCGTATTTCGAGATTAGGTTTTGTCACTCCGATTGTCGGAGAAGTATCTCTGGGCCCTCTCAGTAATGCACATCACTTAAGCCTTGCAAGCATTGCAATTAAATGAGTTAGTTGCGGGATGATGTATTACAGAACGAGTAAAGAGACTTTCCAGCAACGAGATTGAACTAGGTATTGGAATACCGACGATCGAATCTCGGGCAAGTAACATACCGATGACAAAGGGAACGACGTATGTTGTTATGCGGTCTGACCGATAAAGATCTTCATAGAATATGTAGGAGCCAATATGGGCATCCAGGTCCCGCTATTGGTTATTGACTGGAGACATGTCTCGGTCATGTCTACATTGTTCTCGAACCCGTAGGGTCCGCACGCTTAAGGTTACGATGAACAGTTATATTATGAGTTTATGCATTTTGATGTCCGAAGGTTGTTCGGAGTCCCGGATGTGATCACGGACATGACGAGGAGTCTCGAAATGGACGAGACGTAAAGATTGATATATTGGAAGCCTATATTTGGACATCGGAATCGTTCCGGGTGAAATCGGCATTTTTCCGGAGTACCGGGGGTTACCGGAACCCCCCCGGGGGTTTATTGGGCCTACATGGGCCTTGAGGGAGAAGAGAGAAGGAGGCAAGAGGTGGCCGCGCGCCCCTCCCCTTCCTAGTCCGAATAGGACAAGGGAAGGGGGGCGGCGCCCCCCCCTTTCCTTCCTCTCTTCCACCTCTTTCCCCTCTCTCCTTGTCCAACTAGGAGTCCTACTCCCGATGGGAGTAGGACTCCCCCTTGGCGCGCCCACCTTGGCCGGCCGCCCCCTCTCCCTGGCTCCTTTATATACTGAGGCAAGGGGCACCCTAGACACACAAGTTGATCCACGTGATCTATTCCTTTAGCCGTGTGCGGCGCCCCCAGCCACCATAGTCCTCGATAATACTGTAGCGGAGTTTAGGCGAAGCCTGCTTGCTGGTAAGTGCATCAAGATCGTCACCACACCGTCGTGCTGACGGAACTCTCCCCGACCTTTGGCTGGATCGGAGTCCGGGGATCGTCATCGAGCTGAACGTGTGCTCGAACTCGGAGGTGCCGTAGTTTCGGTGCTTGATCGGTCGGATCGTGAAGACGTACGACTACATCAACCAAACGCTTCCGTTGTCGATCTACTAGGTGTAGATCACACTACCCCCCTCGTTGCTATGCATCACCATGATCTTGCGTGTGCGTAGGAATTTTTTGAAATTACTACGTTCCCCATCAGTGGTATCAGAGCCTAGGTTTTATATGTTGATGTTATATGCACGAGTAGAACACAAGTGAGTTGTGGGCGATATAAGTCATACTGCTTACCAGCATGTCATACTTTGGTTTGGCGGTATTGTTGGATGAAGCGGCCCAGACCGACATTACGCGTACGCTTACGCGAGACCGGTTCTCCCGACGTGCTTTGCACAGAGGTGGCTTGTGGGTGACAGTTTCTCCAACTTTAGTTGAACCAAGTGTGGCTACGCCCGGTCCTTGCGAAGGTTAAAACAGAGTCAAATTGACAAACTATCAGTTGTGGTTTTGATGCGTAGGTGAGATTGGTTCTTACTTAAGCCCGTAGCAGCCACATAAAACATGCAACAACAAAGTAGAGGACGTCTAACTTGTTTTTGCAGGGCATATTGTGATGTGATATGGTCAAGGCATGATGCTGAATTTTATTGTATGAGATGATCATGTTTTGTAACCGAGTTATCGGCAACCGGCAGGAGCATATGGTTGTCGCTTTATTGTATGCAATGCAATCGCCGATGTAATGCTTTACTTTATCACTAAACGGTAGCGATAGTCGTAAAGCACAAGCTTGGCGAGACGACAACGATGCTAATGGAGATCAAGGTGTCACGCCGGTGACGATGGTGATCATGACGGTGCTTCGGAGATGGAGATCACAAGCACAAGATGATGATGGCCATATCATATCACTTATATTGATTGCATGTGATGTTTATCTTTTATGCATCTTATCTTGCTTTGATTGACGGTAGCATTATAAGATGATCTCTCACTAAATTATCAAGAAGTGTTCTCCCTGAGTATGCACCGTTGCGAAAGTTCTTCGTGCTGAGACACCACGTGATGATCGGGTGTGATAGGTTCTACGTTCAAATACAACGGGTGCAAAACAGTTGCACACGCGGAATACTCAGGTTATACTTGACGAGCCAAGCATATACAGATATGGCCTCGGAACACGGAGACCGAAAGGTCGAGCGTGAATCATATAGTAGATATGATCAACATAATGATGTTCACCAATGAAACTACTCCATCTCACGTGATGATCGGACATGGTTTAGTTGATTTGGATCACGTGATCACTTAGAGGATTAGAGGGATGTCTATCTAAGTGGGAGTTCTTAAGTAATATGATTAATTGAACTTAAATTTATCATGAACTTAGTCCTGGTAGTATTTTGCAAATTATGTTGTAGATCAATAGCTCGCGTTGTTGCTTCCCTGTGTTTATTTTGATATGTTCCTAGAGAAAATTGTGTTGAAAGATGTTAGTAGCAATGATGCGGATTGGATCCGTGATCTGAGGTTTATCCTCATTGCTGCACAGAAGAATTATGTCCTTGATGCACCGCTAGGTGACGGACCTATTGCAGGAGCAGATGCAGACGTTATGAACGTTTGGCTAGCTCAATATGATGACTACTTGATAGTTTAGTGCACCATGCTTAATGGCTTAGAATCGGGACTTCAAAGACGTTTTGAACGTCATGGAGCATATGAGATGTTCCAGGAGTTGAAGTTAATATTTCAAGCAAATACCCGAGTTGAGAGATATGAAGTCTCCAACAAGTTCTATAGCTAAAAGATGGAGGAGAATCGCTCAACTAGTGAGCATGTGCTCAGATTGTCTGAGTACTACAATCGCTTGAATCAAGTGGGAGTTAATCTTCCAGATAAGATAGTGATTGACAGAATTCTCTAGTCACCATCACCAAGTTAGTAGAACTTCGTGATGAACTATGATATGCAAGGGATAACGGAAACGATTCCCAAGCTCTTCGTAATGCGGAAATTGACGAAGGTAGAAATCGAGAAAAACATCAAGTGTTGATGGTAGACAAGACCACTAGTTTCAAGAAAAGGGCAGAGGGAAGAAGGGGAACTTCAAGAAGAACAGCAAGCAAGTTGCTGCTCAAGTGAAGAAGCCCAAGTCTGGTCCTAAGCCTGAGACTAAGTGTTTCTACTGCAAAGGGACTGGTCACTGGAAGCGGAACTACCCAAGTGATTGGCGGATAAGAAGGATGGCAAAGTGAACATAAGTATATTTGATATACATGTTATTGATGTGTACTTTACTAGTGTTTATAGCAACCCCTCAGTATTTGATACTAGTTCAGTTGCTAAGATTAGTAACTCGAAACGGGAGTTGCAGAATAAACAGAGACTAGTTAAGGGTGAAGTGACGATGTGTGTTGGAAGTGGTTCCAAGATTGATATGATCATCATCGCACACTCCCTATATTTCGGGATTAGTGTTGAACCTAAATAAGTGTTATTTGGTGTTTGCGTTGAGCATGAATATGATTTGATCATGTTTATTGTAATACGGTTATTCATTTAAGTAAGAGAATAAATTGTTGTTCTGTTTACATGAATAAAACCTTATATGGTTACACACCCAATGAAAATAGTTCGTTGGATCTCGATCGTAGTGATACACATAATCATAATATTGAAACCAAAAGATGCAAAGTTAATAATGATAGTGCAACTTATTTGTGGCACTGCCGTTTAGGTCATATTGGTGTAAAGCGCATGAAGAAACTCCATGCTGATGGGCTTTTGGATCACTTGATTATGAATCAGTTGATGCTTGCGAACCATGCCTCATGGGCAAGATGACTAAGACTCTGTTCTTCGGAACAATGGAGCGAGCAACAGATTTGTTGGAAATCATACATACTGATGTATGTGGTCCGATGAATATTGAGGCTCGCGACAGGTATCATTATTTTCTGTTCTTCACAGATAATTTGAGCAGATGTGAGTATATCTACTTGATGAAACATAAGTCTGAAACATTTGAAAAGTTCAAAGAATTTCAGAGTGAAGTGGAAAATCATCGTAACAAGAAAATAAAGTTTCTACGATCTGATCGTGGAGAAGAGTATTTGAATTACGAGTTTGGTCTTCAGTTAAAACAATGTGAAATAGTTTCACTACTCACGCCACCTGGAACACCACAGTGTAATGGTGTGTTCGAACGTCGTAATCGTACTTTATTTGATATGGTGCGATCTATGATGTCTCTTACAGATTTACCGCTATTGTTTTGGGGTTATGCATTAGAGACAGCTACATTCACGTTAAATAGGGCACCATCTAAATCCGTTTGAGATGACACCGTATGAACTATGGTTTAGCAAGAAACCTAAGCTGTCGTTTCTTAAAGTTTGAGGTTGCAATGCTTATGTGAAAAAGTTTCAACTTGATAAGCTCAAACCTAAATCGGAGAAGTGCGTCTTCATAGGATATCCAAAGGAAACTATTGGATAAACCTTCTATCACAGATCCAAAGGCAAGACTTTTTGTTGCTAAATTCGGAAACTTCCTAGAGAAGGAGTTTCTCTCGAAAGAAGTGAGTAGGAGGAAAGTAGAAAACTTGATAAGGTAATTGTACCTTCTCCCTTATTGGAAAGTAGTTCATCACAGAAATCTATTCTTGTGACTACTACACCAATTAGTGAGGAAGCTAATGATGATGATCATGTAACTTCAAATCAAGTTACTACCGAATCTCGTAGGTAAACCAGAGTGAGATCCGCACCAGAGTGGTACGGTAATCCTATTCTGGAAGTCATGTTACTAGACCATGACGAACTTGCGAACTATGAGGAAGCGATGATGAGCCCAGATTCCGCGAAATGGTTTGAGGCCATGAAATCTGAGATATGATCCATGTATGAGAACAAAGTATGGACTTTGATGGATTTGCCCGATGATCGGCAAGCCATAGAAAATAAATGGATCTTCAAGAGGAAGACGGACGCTGATAGTAGTGTTACTATCTACAAAGCTAGACTTGTCGAAAAAGGTTTTGACAAAGTTCAAGGTGTTGACTACGATGAAATTTTCTCACTCGTAGCGATGCTTAAGTCTGTCCAAATCATGTTAGCAATTGCCGCATTTTTATGAAATCTGGCAAATGGATAAACAAAACTACATTCCTTAATGGATTTAAAGAAGAGTTGTATATGATGCAACCAGAAGGTTTTTGTCAATCCTAAAGGTGCTAACAAAATATGCAAGCTCCAGCGATCCATCTATGGACTGGTGCAAGCATCTCGGAGTTGGAATATACGCTTTGATAAGTTGATCAAAGCATATAATTTTATACAGACTTGCGGTGAAGCCTGTATTTACAAGAAAGTGAGTGGGAGCACTACAACATTTCTGATAAGTGTATGTGTATGACATATTCTTGATCAGAAATAATGTAGAATTATTCTGCAAAGCATAAAGGAGTGTTTAAAAGGATTTTTTTTCAAAGAAAACCTCGGTGAAGTTGCTTACATATTAAGCATCAAAATCTATAGAGATAGATCAAGACGCTTGATAAGTTTTTTCAATGAGTACATACCTTGACAATATTTTGAAGTAGTTAAAAAATGGAATAGTCAAAGAAATAGTTCTTGGCTGTGTTACAAGGTATGAAATTGAGTAAGACTCAAAGCCCGACCACGGCAGAAGATAGAAAGAGAATGAAAGTCATTCCCTATGCCTCAGACATAGGTTCTATAAAGTATACCATGTTGTGTACCAGATCTATTGTATACCCTACACTGTGTTAAGCAAGGGAGTACAATAGTGATCTAAGAGTAGATTACTGGACAGCGGTCAAAATTATCCTTAGTGGAATAAGGAAATATTTCTCAATTATGGAGGTGACAAAAAGGTTCGTCGTAAAAAGTTACGTCGATGCAAGTTTTGACACAGATCTGGATGACTCTAAGTCTCGATCTAGATACATATTGAAAGTGGGAGCAATTAGCTAGAGTAGCTCCATGCAGAGCATTGTAGACATAGAATTCGCAAAATACTTACGGATCTGTATGTGACAGACCCGTTGACTAATATTATCTCACAAGCAAAACTTGATCACACCTTAGTACTCTTTGGGTGTTAATCACATAAACGATGTGAACTAGATAATTGACTCTAGTAAACCCTTTGGGTATAGGTCACATGACGATGTGAACTATGGGTGTTAATCACATGGCGATGTGAACTATTAGTGTTGAATCACATGGCGATGTGAACTAGATTATTGACTCTAGTGCAAGTGGGAGACTGAAGGAAATATGCCCTAGAGGCAATAATAAAGTTATTTTTTATTTCCTTATATCATGATAAATGTTTATTATTCATGCTAGAATTGTATTAACCGGAAACATAATACATGTGTGAATACATAGACAAACAGAGTGTCACTACTATGCCTCTACTTGACTAGCTCGTTAATCAAAGATAGTTATGTTTCCTAACCATGAACAATGAGTTGTTATTTGATTAACGGGATCACATCATTAAGAGAATGATCTGATTGACATGACCCATTCCATTAGCTTAGCACCCGGTCGTTTAGTATGTTGCTATTGCTTTCTTCATGACTTATACATGTTCCTATAACTATGAGATTATGCAACTCCCGTTTACCGGAGGAACACTTTGGGTACTACCAAACATCACAACATAACTGGGTGATTATAAAGGAGTACTATAGGTGTCTCCAAAGGTACATGTTGGGTTGGCGTATTTCGAGATTAGGTTTTGTCACTCCGATTGTCGGAGAAGTATCTCTGGGCCCTCTCGGTAATGCACATCACTTAAGCCTTGCAAGCATTGCAATTAAATGAGTTAGTTGCGGGATGATGTATTACAGAACGAGTAAAGAGACTTGCCAGCAATGATATTGAACTAGGTATTGGAATACCGACGATCGAATCTCGGGCAAGTAACATACCGATGACAAAGGGAACGACGTATGTTGTTATGCGGTCTGACCGATAAAGATCTTCGTAGAATATGTAGGAGCCAATATGGGCATCCAGGTCCCGCTATTGGTTATTGACTGGAGACATGTCTCGGTCATGTCTACATTGTTCTCGAACCCGTAGGGTCCGCACGCTTAAGGTTACGATGACAGTTATATTATGAGTTTATGCATTTTGATGTACCAAAGTTTGTTCGGAGTCCTGGATGTGATCACGGACATGATGAGGAGTCTCGAAATGGTTGAGACGTAAAGATTGATATATTGGAAGCCTATATTTGGACATCGGAATCGTTCCGGGTGAAATCGGCATTTTTCCGGAGTACCGGGGGGTTACCGGAACCCCCCCGAGGTTTATTGGGCCTACATGGGCCTTGAGGGAGAAGAGAGAAGGAGGCAAGAGGTGGTCGCACGCCCCTCCCCTTCCTAGTCCGAATAGGACAAGGGAAGGGGGGCGGTGCCCCCCCTTTCCTTCCTCTCTTCCACCTCTTTCCCCTCTCTCCTTGTCCAACTAGGAGTCCTACTCCCGATGGGAGTAGGACTCCCCCTTGGCGCGCCCACCTTGGCCGGCCGCCCCCTCTCCCTGGCTCCTTTATATACTGAGGCAAGGGGCACCCTAGGACACACAAGTTGATCCACGTGATCTATTCCTTAGCCGTGTGCGGCGCCCCCAGCCACCATAGCCCTCGATAATACTGTAGCGGAGTTTAGGCGAAGCCCAGCTGCTGTAGTGCATCAAGATCGTCACCACGCTGTCGTGCTGACGGAACTCTTCCTCGACACTTTGCTGGATCGGAGTCCGGGGATCGTCATCGAGCTGAACGTGTGCTCGAACTCGGAGGTGCCGTAGTTTCGGTGCTTGATCGGTCGGATCGTGAAGACGTACGACTACATCAACCAAACGCTTCCGTTGTCGATCTACTAGGTATGTAGATCACACTCCCCCCCTCGTTGCTATGCATCACATGATCTTGCGTGTGCATAGGAAAACTGTTGAAATTACTACGAAACCCAACAATATCATGTCACATATTTTGATTACATGTGGTGTTTATCTTTTATGCTTCTTATTTTGCTTAGTACGGCGGTAGCATTATAAGATGATCTCTCACTAAATTTCAAGGTACAAGTGTTCTCCCTGAGTATGCACCGTTGTGACAGTTCGTCGTGCCGAGACACCACGTGATGATCGGGTGTGATAATCTCTACGTTCACATACAATGGGTGCAAGCCAGTTTTGCACACGCAGAATACTCGGATTAAACTTGACGAGCCTAGCATATGCAGATATGGCCTCGGAACACTGGAGACCGAAAGGTCGAGCGTGAATCATATAGAAGATATGATCAACATAGAGATGTTCACCATTGAAAACTACTCCATCTCACGTGATGATCGCACATGGTTTAGTTGATATGGATCACGTGATCGCTTAGATGATTAGAGGGGTGTCTATCTAAGTGGGAGTTATTAAGTAATATGATTAATTGAACTTTAATTTATCATGAACTTAGTCCTGATAGTAATTGCATGTCTATGTTGTAGATCAATAGCTTGCGATATAGCTTCCCGTTTAATTTTGATATGTTCCTAGAGAAATAGAAGTTGAAAGATGATAGTAGCAATGATGCGGACTAGGTCCGTGATCTGAGGTTTATCCTTATTGCTGCACAGAAAAATTATGTCCTTGATGCACCGCTAGGTGAAAGACCTATTGTAGGAGAAGATGCACGCATTATGAACGTTTGACAAAGCTCGGTATGATGACTACTTAATAGTTTAGTGCACCATGCTTTACGGCTTAGAACCGGGACTTCAAAAATGTTTTTAATGCCATAGAGCATATAATATGTTCTAAGAGTTGAAATTGGTATTTCATACTCATGCCCGTGTCGAGAGGTATGAGACCTCTAACAGTACTTTGCCTACAAGATGGAGGAGAATAGCTCAACCAGTGAGCATGTGCTCAGATTGTCTGGGTACTACAATTGCTTGGATCAAGTGGGAGTTAATCTTCCAGATAAGATAGTAATTGACAAAGTTCTCTAGTCACTATCACCAAGTTACTAGAACTTAGTGATGAACTATAATATGCAAGGGATGACAAAAGTAATTCCCAAGCTCTTCGCGATGCTGAAATCGGCGAAGGTAGAAATCAAGAAATAACATCAAGTGTTGGTGGTTAACAAGACCACTAGTTTCAAGAAAAGGGCAAAGGGAAAGAAAGAGGAACTTCAAAGAAGAATAGCAAACAAGTTGCTACTCCCATGAAGAAGCCCAAAGCTAGACCCAAGCCTGGAACTGAGTGCTTCTACTACAAAGGAAATGGTCACTGGAAGTGGAACTGCCCTAGATACTTGGCGGATGAGAAGGATGGCAAAGTGAACAAAAGTATATTTGATATACATGTTATTGATGTGTACTTTACTAGTGTTTATAGCAACCCCTCAGTATTTGATACTAGTTCAGTTGCTAAGAGTAGTAACTCGAAACGGGAGTTGCAAAATAAACAGAGACTAGTTAAGGGCGAGGTCATGATGAGAGTTGGAAGTGATTCCAAGGTTGATAAGATCACCATCACACACTCCCTTTACCTTCGGGATTAGTGTTGGACCTAAAATAAATGTTATTTGGTGTTTGCGTTGAGCATAATATGATTGGATCATGTTTATTGCAATACGGTTATTCATTTAAGTCAAAGTATAATTATTATTCTATTTAAATGAATAAAACCTTCTGTGGTCATACACCCAAGGTGAATGGTTTATTGAATCTCAATCGTAGTGATACACATATTCATAATATTGAAGCCAAAAGATGCAAAGTTAATAATGATAGTGCAACCTATTTGTGGCGCTGCCGTTTAGGTCATATTGGTGTAAAGTGCATAAAGAAACTCCATGCTGATGGACTTTTGGAATCACTTGATGCTTGCGAACCATGCCTCATGGGCAAGATGACTAAGACTCCGTTCTCCGGAACAATGGAGCGAGCAACTAACTTATTGGAAATAATACATACTGATGTATGCGATCTGATAAGTGTTGAGGCTCACGACGGGTATCGTTATTTTCTGACCTTCACAGATGATTTGAGCATATATGGGTAGATCTACTTAATGAAACATAAGTCTGAAACATTTGAAAAGTTCAAAGAATTTCAGAGTGAAGTGGAAAATCATCGTAACAAGAAAATAAAGTTTCTATGATCTGATCGCGGAGGCGAATATTTGAATTATGAGTTTGGTCTTCATTTGAAACAATGTGGAATAGTTTCGCAAGTCACGCCACCTGGAACACCACAACATAATGGTGTCTCTGAACGTTGTAATAGTACTTTATAGGATATGGTGCGATCTATGATGTCTCTTACCGATTTATCACTATCTTTTGGGGTTATGGATTAGATATAGCTGCATTCACATTAAATAGGGCACCATCTAAATCCATTGAGATGACACCGTATGAATTGTGGTTTAGCAAGAAACCTAATCTGTCATTTCTTAAAGTTTGGGGTTGTGATGCTTATGTGAAAAAGTTTCATTCTGATAAGCTCAAACCCGAATCGGAGAAGTGCGTCTTTATAGGATACCGAAAAGTAACTATTGGGTATACCTTCTATCACAGATCCGAAGGCAAGATATTAGTTGCTAAGAATGGATCTTTTCTAGAGAAGGAGTTTCTCTCGAAAGAAGTGAGTGGGAGGAAAGTAGAACTTGATGAGGTAATCGTACCTTCTCCCGAATTGGAAAGTAGTTCATCACAGGAATCAGTTCCAGTGATTCCTACACCAATTAGTGAGGAAGCTAATGATGATGATCATGAAACTTTAGATCAAGTTACTACCGAACCTCGTACGCCAACTAGAGTACGGTCCGCACCAGAGTGGTATGGTAATCCTGTTCTGGAAGTCATGTTACTAGACCATGACGAACCTATGAACTATGAGGAAGCAACGATGAGCCCAGATTCCGCAAAATGGCTTGAGGCCATGAAATCTGAGATGGGATCCATGTATGAGAACAAAGTATGGACTTTGATTGACTTTCCCGATGATTGGCGAGTCATTGAGAATAAATGGATCTTCAAGAGGAAGACAGACGATGATAGTAGTGTTACTATCTACAAAGCTTGAATTGTCGCAAAACGTTTTCGACAAGATCAAGGTGTTGACTACGATGAGATTTTCTCACTCGTATCGATGCTTAAAAGTCTCTCTGAATCATGTTAGCAGTTGCTGCATTTTATGATTATGAAATTTGGCAAATGGATGTCAAAACTGCATTCCTTAATGGATTTCTTAAAGAAGAGTTGTATATGATGCAACCAGGAGGTTTTGTCAATCCTAAAGGTACTAACAAAGTGAGCAAGCTCCAGCGATCCATCTATGGACTAGTGCAAGCATCTCGGAGTTGGAATATATGCTTTGATAAAGTTATCAAAGCACATGGTTTTATACAGACTTGCGGTGAAGCCTATATTTACGAGAAAGTGAGTGGGAGCACTACATCATTTCTGATAAGTATATGTGAATGACATATTGTTGATCGGGAATAATGTAGAATTTTCTGGAAAGCATAAAGGAGTGTTTGAAAGGAGTTTTTCAAAGAAAGACCTCGGTGAAGCTACTTACATATTGAGCATCAAGATCTATAGAGATAGATCAAGACGCTTGATATATTTTCAATAAGTACATACCTTGACAAGATTTTGCCTGTGTTGCAAGGTGTGAAGTTGAGTAAAGACTCAAAACCCGACCACGACAGAAAATAGAAAGAGAATGAAAAGTCATCCCCTATGCCTCAGTCATAGGTTCTATAAAATATGCTATGCTGTGTACCAGACCTATTGTGTACCTCACCATAAGTTTAGCAAGAGGGTAGAATAGTGATCCAGGAGTGGATCACTGGACAACGGTAAAAAATTATCCTTAGTGGAATAAAGAAATGTTTCTCGATTATGGAGGTGACAAAGAGTTCTTCGTAAATAGTTATGTCGATGCAAGCTTTGACACCGATCTGGAGGACTCTAAGTCTCGATCTAGATACATATTGAAAGTGGGAGCAATTAGCTAGAGTAGCTCTGTGCAAAGCATTGTAGACATAGAAAATGTGCAAAACACATACGGCTCTGAATGTGGCAGACCCGTTGACTAAATTTCTCTCACAAGCAATACATGATCACTCTTTGGGTGTTAATCAAATAGCGATGTGAACTAGATTATCGACACTAGTAAACCCTTTGGGTGTTAGTCACATGGAGATGTGAACTAATCACATAAAGATGTGAACTATGTTGGGGAACGTTGCAGAAAACAAAAAAATTCTACTCGTTTCACCAAGATCCATCTAGGAGTTCATCTAGCAACGAGTCATCGGATGCATCTACATACCTTTGTAGATCGCGCACGGAAGCGTTCAAAGAACGGTGATGATGTAGTCGAACACGACGTGATCCAAATCACCGATGACCAAGTGCCGAACGGACGGCACCTCCGCGTTCAACACACGTACGGGACGGGAGACGTCTCCTCCTTCTTGATCCAGCAAGGGGAGGAGGAGAGGTTGATGAAGATCCAGCAGCACGACGACGTGGTGGTGGATGTAGGGCGTCACAGTAGCAGGGCTTCGCCTATACTACGAGGGAGAGACGTAACGGGGAGAGAGGGAGGCGCCAAGGCTCAGGTATGATGTCCTCCCCTCTCCTCAACTATATATAGGGGTGCCAAGGGGGGGCGCCGGCCCTAGTAGATGGATCTACTAGGGGGGCGGCGGCCAAGGGGTGGGGGGCTTGCCCCCCAAGCAAGGGGGCGCCCCCTTTAGGGTTTCCCCCAACCCTAGCCACATGGGCCCTTGGGGGGGTGGCGCCCCAGCCCACTTTGGGCTGGGTTCCCTCCCACTTCAGCCCATGGGGCCCCCCGGGATAGGTGGCCCCACCCGGTGGACCCCCGGGACCCTTCCGGTGGTCCCGGTACAATACCGGTGACCCCGAAACTTGTCCCGATGGCCGAAACAGCACTTCCTATATATAATTCTTTACCTCCGGACCATTCCGGAACTCCTTGTGACGTCCGGGATCTCATCCGGGACTCCGAACAATATTCGGGTTACTGCATATACATATCTTCACAACCCTAGCGTCACCGAACCTTAAGTGTGTAGACCCTACGGGTTCGGGAGACAAGCAGACATGACCGAGACGACTCTCCGGTCAATAACCAACAGCGGGATCTGGATACCCATGTTGGCTCCCACATGCTCCACGATGATCTCATCGGATGAACCACGATGTCAAGGATTCAATCAACCCCGCATGCAATTCCCTTTGTCAATCGATATGTTACTTGCCCGAGATTCGATCGTCGGTATCCCAATACCTCGTTCAATCTCGTTACCGGCAAGTCACTTTACTCGTACCGTAATGCATGATCCTGTGACCAGACACTTGGTCACTTTGAGCTCATTATGATGATGCATTACCGAGTGGGCCCAGTGATACCTCTCCGTCATGCGGAGTGACAAATCCCAGTCTTGATCCATGTCAACCCAACAGACACTTTCAGAGATACCCGTAGTCTACCTTTATAGTCACCCAGTTACGTTGTGACGTTTGGTAGACCCAAAGCACTCCTACGGTATCTGGGAGTTACACGATCTCATGGTCTAAGGAAAAGATACTTTGACATTGCAAAACTCTAGCAAACGAACTATACGATCTTGTGCTATGTTTAGGATTGGGTCTTGTCCATCACATCATTCTCCTAATGATGTGATCTCGTTATCAATGACATCCAATGTCCATAGTCAAGAAACCATGACTATCTGTTGATCAACGAGCTAGTCAACTAGAGGCTTACTAGGGACATGTTGGTGTCTGTTATTCACACATGTATTACGATTTCCGGATAACACAATTATAGCATGAATAAAGACAATTATCATGAACAAGGAAATATAATAATAATGCTTTTATTATTGCCTCTAGGGCATATTTCCAACAAACTATTCGTGTTAAATCACATGACGATGTGAACTAGATTATTGACTCTAGTGCAAGTGGGAGACTAAAGGAAATATGCCCTAGAGGCAATAATAAAGTTGTTATTTATATTTCCTTATATCATGATAAATTTTTATTATTAATGCTAGAATTGTATTGACCGGAAACTTGGTACATGTGTGAATACATAGACAAACAGAGTGCCACTAGTTTGCCTCTACTTGACTAGCTCATTGAATCAATGATGGTTATGTTTCCTAACCATAGACATGAGTTGTCATTTGATTAACGGGATCACATCATTAGAGAATGATGTGATTGACTTGACCCATCCGTTAGCTTAGCACGATGATCGTTTAGTTTGTTGCTATTGCTTTCTCCATAACTATACATCTTCCTATGACTATGAGATCATGCAACTCCCGAATACTGGAGGAACACTTTGTGTGCTACCAAACGTCACAACGTAACTGGGTGATTATAAAGGTGCTCTATAGGTGTCTCCGATGGTGTTTGTTGAGTTGGCATGGATCAAGATTGGGATTTGTCACTCCGATTGTCGGAGAGGTATCTCTGGACCCTCTCGGTAATATACATCACTATAAGCCTTGCAAGTTGTGGAATACTAACCTCATAGATACTCTGTTTGATCCTGATAAAGCAAACACTATTAAACAGGTACCAATCATTCAGGAGGAAGGTGAAGACCTATTATGCTAGAGGCCCACTCCAACAGGGAAATTCACTACAAAAAGTGCATACAAAACTTGTCTGCAGGCCATGCAAGAAGAAGGAGAGCCAAGACCCAGAACTTTATCCAATAACACAAAAGAACTCTTAAAACAAGTTTGGAAGGAAAGAGAAATAGCTCCAAGGATACAAACTTTTGCATGGAGGCTACTTAGGAAAGCTCTACCTACAAGAAAAAGAGCAAGTAAGTATTCAAAACACATTAGTAAGCTTTGTGATAGATGTGGTTTAGAGGAGGATGATTTGCACATCTTTTTTGATTGTGCTTTTGCTAGAGGAGCTTGGTTTGCAAAACCATGGTATATTAAATCTGACATGTTGAGCCAGAACTCAGATTCTTTAGTTAACATCATCTTAAACTTAGCTAATTCTAATCATCCACACGCCACTTTAAGCAATATTTTCACCTTTATGTGGTGCCTTTGGAAATTTAGAAATGAAAAACTTTTCCAGAAGAAAGATGCCTGTCCAACACATGTCTTTTCTGCTGCTCAAGCTATAAAAAATAGTATGTCTTTGGAACAAAATATAATTGTATAGGAAACAGTAGCTTCTGGAGGAGAAAGAAAATACGAACAGGGAGATAGGAAGTACACCCAAGGAAGTACAATTGACAACACTGAGCTCTCAACACCAATTAAGGTCTTCACAGATGCGGCATGGAATGAACAGGAGCAAGCAAACACAACACGAACAGGGAAAGCAGGTCTAGGGATTTACATGCAGGTGCAAGAAGGACAATCAAGATGGCATGTCAAGATTGCAGCAACGGCCATGAATGCTCAATCGGCAATTCATGCTGAAGCTCTAGCTATCAAATTAGCAGCTATAATTTTAAACAGGTTGGGAATACAGGAAGCAGCCATTTTAACAGATAATCTCACATTGGCCAAGGCGGCAGCAGCAAGGGAACCTAACTTGCAGCCCGGACATTGGATTATCAGAGGTCTTCTAACAAATTTTTGTGCACTCACAGCCTCTAGTAATGTTCAGGTATTTCATGTCAGTAGAAATCACAACACTGAGGCTCATGAAGCAGCAAAGCTAGCCTATTCGCAGGAATTTCATCCAAATCAAAAGGCTGTAATTAAATGTAGTACGTTTGAATATCAGCAATGGCATTGTTCCCTGGAGCAAATTATTGCAGATGTATTACAGCAGGGGTATGCCATTAATCATGTAAATTGATGTTATTTTGAATGAATGGCGCCTTGAGCGCCCTTGTGTTGTTCAAAAAAAAGCCTTGCAAGCAATGTAGCTAATGAGTTAGTTACGGGATGTAGCATTACGGAACGAGTAAAGAGACTTGTCGGTAACGAGATTGAACTAGGTATTGAGATACCGACGATCGAATCTCGGGCAAGTAACATACCGATGACAAAGGGAACAACGTATATCGTTATGCGGTTTGACCGCTAAAGATCTTCGTCGAATATGTAGGAACCAATATGAGCATGCAGGTTCCGCTATTGGTTATTGACCAGAGACATGTCTCGGTCATGTCTACATAGTTCTCGAACCCGTAGGGTCCACACGCTTAACGTTCAGTGACGATCGGTATTATGAGTTTATGTGTTTTGATGTACCTAAGGTAGTTCGGAGTCCTGGATTTGATCACGGACATGACGAGGAGTCTAGAAATGGTCGAGACGTAAAGATCGATATATTGGACGACTATGTTTGGACATCGGAAGGGTTCCGAGTGAAGTTCAAGCATATACCGCAGTACCAGGGGGTTACCGGAACCCCCCGGGGAGTTTAATGGGCCTTATGGGCCTTAGTGGAAAGAGAGGAGAGGCTGCCAGGGCAAGCCGCGCGCCCCTCCCCCTCTGCTCCGAATTGGACTAGGAAGGGGGGGCGCCCCCCCTTTTCCTTCTCCCTCTTTCCTCCTTCCTTCTCCTACTCTTACTACATGGAAAGGGGGAATCCTACTCCCAGTGGGAGTAGGACTCCCCATGGGGCGCGCCATAGGAGGGTCGGCCCACCCCCTCCTCCACTCCTTTATATACGGGGAGGGGGGCACCCCATAGACACACGAGTTGATCATTGATCTCTTAGCCGTGTGCGGTGCCACCCTCCACCATAATCCACCTCGGTCATATCGTAGCGGTGCTTAGGCGAAGCCCTGTTCCAGTAGTATCATCATCACCGTCATCACGCCGTCATGCTGATGAAACTCTCCCTCGACACTCTGCTGGATCATGAGTTCGTGGGACGTCACCAAGCCGAACGTGTGCAGTTCGCGGAGGTGTCGTACCTTCGGTGCTAGGATCGGTCGATCGTGAAGACGTACGACTACATCAACCATGTTGTCATAACGCTTACGGTCTACGAGGGTACGTGGACAACACTCTTCCCTCTCGTTGCTATGCATCACCATGATCTTGCGTGTGTGTAGGATTTTTTTTTTTGAAATTACTGCGTCCCCAACAGCTGTTAGTTGGTGCAGTTCCAAACAGAGCGACATGGCGGGATCTACGTGTGAAGCGGAGTACATAGCTGCTTCAGAAGCAGCAAATGAAGGAGTCTGGATGAAGGAGTTCATATCCGATCTAGGTGTCATACCTAGTGCATCGGGTCCAATGAAAATCTTTTGTGACAACACGGGTGCAATTTCCTTGGCAAAGGAATCAAGATTTCACAAAAGAACCAAGCACATCAAGAGACACTTCAATTCCATCCGCGATCAAGCCAAGGAGGGAGACATAGAGATTTGCAATATACATACGGATCTGAATGTTGCAGACCCGTTGACTAAGCCTCTCTCACGAGCAAAACATGATCATTACAATGTAATCTAGATTATTGACTCTAGTGTAAGTGGGAGATTGAAGGAAATATGCCCTAGAGGCAATAATAAAGTTGTTATTTATATTTCCTTATATCATGATAAATGTTTATTATTCATGCTAGAATTGTATTAACCAGAAACTTAATACATGTGTGAATACATAGACAAACAGAGTGTCACTAGTATGCCTCTACTAGACTAGCTCGTTGAATCAATGATGGTTATGTTTCCTAACCATAGACATGAGTTTTCATTTGATTAATGGGATAACGTCATTAGAGAATGATGTGATTGACTTGACCCATCCGTTAGCTTAGCACGATAATCGTTTAATTTATTGCTATTGCTTTCTCCATAACTTATACATGTTCCTATGACTATGAGATCATGCAACTGCCGAATACCGGAGGAACACTTAGTGTGCTATCAAACGTCACAACGTAACTGGGTGACTATAAAGATGCTCTACAGGTGTCTCAGATGGTGTTTGTTGAGTTGGCATAGATTGAGATTAGGATTTGTCACTCCGAGTATCAGAGAGGTATCTCTGGGTCCTCTCAGTAATGCACATCACTATAAGCCTTGCAAGCAAAGTGACTAATGAGTTAGTTACGGGATGACGCATTACGGAACGAGTAAACAGACTTGCTTGTAACGAGATTGAACTTGGTATTGAGATACCGACGATCAAATCTCGGACAAGTAACATACCGATGACAAAGGGAACAACGTATATCGTTATGCGGTTTGACCAATAAAGATCTTCGTAGAATATGTGGGAGCCAATATGAACATTCAGGTTCCGCTATTGGTTATTGACCAGAGACGTGTCTCGGTCATGTCTACATAGTTCTCGAACCCGTAGGGTCCGCACGCTTAACGTTCGGTGACAATCAAAATTATGTGTTTATGTATTTTGATGTACCGAAGATAGTTCGGAGTCCCGGATATGATCACGGACATGACGAAGAGTCTCGAAATGGTCGAGACATAAAGATTGATATATTGGATGACTATATTCGGACACCGGATGAGTTCCGGGGGTTACCGGATAATTATCGGAGTGCCGGGGGGTTATGGGAACCCCTGGGGGATCTAATGGGCCAACATGGGCCTTAGTGGAGAGAGAGAGGGCCGGCCAAGGCAGGGGGGCGGCACCCCCCTTTCCTTCTCTTCTCTCCCTCTCCTTCCTTTCCCCTTCCTCCTCCTAGTAGGACTAGGAAAGGGGAGTCCTACTCCTACTAGGAGGAGGACTCCTCCCCTCCTTGCGTGCCACCAAGGGCCAGCCGGCCTCCCCCCTTGCTCTTTTTATATACGGGGGCAAGGGGGCACCCTAGAACACACAAGTTGATCATTGATCCCTTAGCCATGTGCGGTGCCCCCCCTCCACCATAATCCACCTCGGTCATATCGTCGTAGTGCTTAGGCGAAGCCCTGCGCCGGTAGCTTCATCATCACCATCATCACGCCGCCGTGCTGACGAAGCTCTCCCTCAACAGTCAGCTGGATAGAGAGTTCATGTGACGTTACCGAACCGAACGTGTGCAGATTGCAGAGGTGCCGTACTTTCGGTATTAGGATCGGTCGGATCATGAAGACGTACGACTACATCAACCGCGTTGTCATAACGCTTCCGCTTACGGTCTACGAGGGTACATGGACAACACTCTTCCCCTCTCGTTGCTATGCATCACCATGGTAGATCTTGCGTGTGCGTAGGATTTTTTTTGAAATTACTGCGTTCCCCAACACTTACATGCCCAGTTGTACCGGAGAATGAGTATTCCCCGGAACAACCGTTGTGCCACTACCCTTGTGCCGCTCACAACCCGAAGGATTCATCCCTATCGCGGTGGTTTGAGCGGTACTAACACTAGTATAATCACCCAAGACAATGTCCGGGGTTTGCTAAGTCCCGAGTGGTACAACCGGCCTTGACCCTGGTTGTATCGGTAGCAAAGTGACTTCTTGAACAATCGGGTAGCAACCACTTGGGTATCACACCCTACCCATAGGTAAACCCCTTCGGCGGTGGTTGATCCAGTGCAACGTGCGGTTGAACCTCTAGTAAACTAAGTAGTACAACCACCTCTGCACGCGGTACAATCGTCTGGGTGGTAGTAGCAGAGGCCACTCCACATAGGGGGCGGTACAACCGCTGCTACCTGCAGTACAACTGCTCTGGGCAGGTTTCTCTGCATGGGTTAGATGAGAGGCTCTCTCCTCAAATTGGAAGGATATATGTCGGTGCAATACGTAGATGTGTATGTGTTTGATTCACCCAATATCTTCTAATGCGGACCCTCCCTCTTAATAGTACATATTTCCTACGACCGAAGAAATAAAAGCGTCGGAAATGTTGTCTTTGCTCTTTCCATTCGGAGGGGTGCCCAACCATGTTGTGCCCTATAGAGTATACATGTGTAGATTAGGCACATCGTTAGTTCGTAAATTGCATTGTCATCAACACCAAAACACTTAAGGCTGAAAATGCCTTTTCACCCGTTACCATCGTACCTAGACACTTAGCTTGGGATCCCCCACCCGGAGATCTGTCTGATTTACCTCACTTGGCCATGACCTGTCTTTTCAGTCCCGGTCGGATAGGGATCACGTACAATCAAATGGAGATGAGTGATTGGAGCTGAGCCAGAAGGACGTGTTGCACACGATCCGAGCAGTGACCGCCCGCAGCGCCTGATCATGATAGGGTGCCATCGGATGCTGAGCTCGGGCACGTGAAGACAAATCACATCGGGTATGCACAGGAGTGTGCGTGGAGTACGTCTCCACATAATTTGTTTCCCAACCGGATGTGATGGAGATGACCTGCAGGGGAAGCTTTAAGGAGTGGTGGTAAAGATGATAGGGACTCACTGTGCTAGACGACTTCTGAAAAAAGTAATGACGTGAGAAGGTGATGTAGCTTCATGAGGTCATAAGGAATGCCGGGGTGCACATTTTTTTCTGAGATGGCATGGTTGTTAATACGAATATTTTGCATGTTAAGATAAATAAGATAGCGGAGATAAGTCTATTAGGTAATCTTATCGAGCACACGTTCTGTCCGACGCCTTCCCGCACAATAGGCGTGCAGACGTCCGATGCCCCTCGTGGCAGCGCCATGTATGCACATGATGATGCATGACGTAATAATGGTCGAAGTGACACACGCAGCAGATGTCGTGCACCCTGGGTCGTAACCCTTAAATTTGAGTGAGGTAAAGTAGCACTGGAACTCAACGAGGTGTTCTAAAAAAAGAGCACAAAATAATTATTTTTTATCTTGAAGGTATTCTAAAAAAGAGAGCACAATAATAATATTTTTTTTATCTTTAATTTGTCTTTAGTAATATTATCTCTTTATTTTTAGCAAAAGAATTGTTTGTTTGTTTTTATTTAAGAAACAACTTTTGTCTTATCTTAGAAAAAGAAATGTCACTTTTTCAGAAAATAAATATCTTTCTTGAGAGTTATCTTTTTTTTTGGAGAATAATCTTTTTTTAGCAGTATCTCTTTGTTTTTTTAGTAGCACGTATTTTTTTTTTGTGTGTGTGTGGAGAAACACGTATCTCTGTATTGTTAACACTTTCTTGTATGTTTTATTTCTGAGACATACACGTTCTTGTATGTGAAGTCCCGCGTTAACACATTGGGCCAATGGCAGGGGATCTATGATAAAGAGCGGAACAGTAGACCCACAAGCTAAAAAAATAGGCCCACGACACGGAGAAAGCCCATTAGGGTTTACAGCCAAGCTCGCCACCTATAAACGCTTCTCTCCCTCTCACGGACGCCTCCTTCGCCCGCCGCCTCCTGCTCTCCCCATCTCCTTAGGTTAGGCTAGGCTAGGGGCTTCACAGAGCTCGCGGAAATGGTGGCCTTCAGGGTAAGTTCCACTGCCGCCTCCCGGCCGTAGCTATCCTCGACGCCTCCGTGTCCGCCCTTGATCCGTGTTTCTGATTCGTCTCAACGCGTCCGTGCGTGTGCAGTTCCATCAGTACCAGGTGGTGGGTCGTGCGCTGCCGACGCCCGGCGATGAGCAGCCGAAGATCTACCGCATGAAGCTCTGGGCCACCAATGAGGTCCGCGCCAAGAGCAAGTTCTGGTGAGCTCCTCCCCGTCGCCTCGCGACATCTGAAGGATCTGTTCGTTTTCGATTCGGTATTTCTGATGCTGTTGTCGCGTCTGTGCAGGTATTTCCTGAGGAAGCTGAAGAAGGTGAAGAAGAGCAACGGCCAGATGCTCGCCATCAACGAGGTATTGGGCCTTTCTCGTCTTATGTTTTGCCATGAGCATGGATTATGTCCCACCTTCTGGTTCTTTCCTGTACATTACAATTACCAACCGAGAGCGGCTTAATTAGCCCCTTTTATCGACCCACTCTTACAACTGCATCGGTAGTTTTATCTGTACTCTCTGTGGCGTTATTAGTCGGAATGCAACATAAAATCATTCTAGTTGTGTTTGAATATGCAGTGATGCCCCTTCCATCTTGTTGTGATCACTATGTATGCGATTTTCTTGCGAAAATATGCATCTGTAGTTGTATTTACATTATCTATGCGTAAATTACTTCTGATACTTCATTCTGATGTGCGAAGGCTCTGTTTTGCATAATATAATTTGTATTCACTACAAGGACTTGTACCGCAAAAGTTCTATGAGTTCTTTTTGCCACATCCCGTTTCATCTGAAGGGACCCATATGAGCTGTCTATTATGCGGTCACGTATACTTTCTGATTTGTGATTTTTCCTTTTTCTAATCGTGTTATGTGTATGTTGTGGTTGACTGGTGTTAATCCATAGTTTCTTTGTTTGGGAACCAATTGGAACCTGATTTTTTCACTGATTCTTTTTTACTCAATTATGGCATGTGATTGTTATTTATGCACTGAATTACTCTTTTTTTGTCAGATCTTTGAGAAGAACCCAACCACGATCAAGAACTATGGCATTTGGCTGCGTTACCAGAGCAGGACTGGCTACCACAACATGTACAAGGAGTACCGTGACACCACACTAAATGGTGCCGTGGAGCAGATGTACACTGAGATGGCCTCTCGCCACCGTGTGAGATCCCCCTGCATTCAGATCATCAAGACCGCGACTGTCAACTTCAAGCTATGCAAGAGAGACAACACCAAGCAGTTCCACAACTCCAAGATCAAGTTCCCCCTTGTGTACCAAAAGGTCAGGCCACCAACCAGGAAGCTGAAGACCACCTACAAGGCAACGAGGCCGAACTTGTTCATGTGATTGGGCTGTGGTGGATGCTGTTAAGAGTTGAAATGTTTTCTTCGTATGTTGGATCTTCTGATGCATGAAGACAAGCGTTTTGTTGCTTATTTATTGGTTAAAGACATGGTTGGTGGACCTTCTGATTGTGTTCTTATCAGTAATCTGCATACAATCTATTGGTACCTGATATAGATATCTGTTTGAAGTCTGTTCTATTTTCGTGTCTAGTTTCTCTTACGATCGCCCATGCTGATTTTGAAATAAAATCATGTCACTATGGTAACAGTGCGTAACTTGATATTGAAATAAAATCATGTCACTATGGTAACAGCGCTTAACTGTAACTCTTCCATCTTTACCGCTCTGTTTCTCCTTTTTCCTTGATTTTTGTTCTCTCCGGCTTTCAGCTAATTTTTCACTACAGTTAATTTTGTGAACCTTTAATTGAAGATGAACTTTCAACAATGTCTTGTATGCCTTTAATTAAAGTTGAACTTTCAACAATGTCTTGTATGCCTTTAATTAAAGTTGAACTTTCAACAATGTCTTGTATGCCTTTAATTAAAGTTGAACTTTCAACAATGTAGAAGAACATTTCTACATTGAAGGTGAACATTTCAGAGTGACCTCTTTTCCTCAGGACTTGTGATTCTGAGTTCGCTGGGTGTTCAGGATTTAGAGAACTTGCAGCGGGGTGTTCTGATAGATCTGATCTGTTTGGTCCTAATAACGGTCCTAAGCTTCGTTTGCCTAAAAACAACTAGTACGTGGAATTGGCAAATTTAAAAACAATCATAGACCAACTTCCAAAAAGATGCACTCTACGAGCTATTACAAACTTGATGAAGAAAAATAACACCGGCATCGCCGGCCACACCTGGAATGTTGATGGAGTCTGAAGATGCTTATTTGTCAGTTGCCTGTTCTTTTTTTTGTTGTTGTCACTCGATTCACGAGAGAATTGAAATTTACCTGTCTTCGACCTCGGGGTTTCATGCAAAATCGATGGAACCAAATTTCAATTTCAGACAACCGATGAATAGCAAAGCCGAAACCAAATTTGGATTCTGTGACTTGGTTGGTTGCAATGAAGCCTCCCAGTTCTTCTGAAAAATGAAGTCTGGAACCCACACGAACTTCAGCTCCCGTGCACGCAACTCCGGCTTGTGGATACAAAATCATTCAATTGTACCAACATGGTCGCACTTCGTATTGATGTACTACTGAAGTAACGAGCACAGGTTTTTTGCCTGAACGTAAGTCGACAATTTCCTTACAACTAAACTCAGACAGCAGAACTGCAGAAATATTGCAGTCGAACCTTACATTACATTGTATGTGGACACAAGAACGTTGTGTGCACGCTATCAAATCAGAGTTTCCGGAGCGTCGTCCTGTCTAGTTGGTGGTGAACCATGGAAGCTCGAGGGCGTCAGCCGCCGACAGCCTCTTGCCTGCGTCGCAGGAGAGGAGGCCGCTCAATACTTGGAAACCTTGTCTGGACAGGCAGTCCTCTGGAAACACCTCGCGCAGCCTGTTGCGGTGGGGGATGCTCGGCGGCGCCACCAGCTCGCCGGCCAGCGGCATGGAGTTGTAGGACGGCCAGGAGATCTGGTCCGGCACGCCTAGTACGTAGAAGATCCTGAGGAGCTGGTCGGCGTCGTCCGCCGCGCGGCCAAAGAGCCGCTCGCCTAGGAGGAGCTCGGCCATGACGCAGCCCAGCGACCAGGCGTCCACGGTGGCGTCGTAGTCGGGCTTCCCCAGGAGGATCTCCGGCGCCATGTAGCTGCGGGTGCCACGGTGGCCGTACGGCGGGGCCTGGGACATGGACATGGCGAGCCCGAAGTCGCATATCTTGACGCCGTCGCCGACGAGGACGTTCTCGGGCTTGATGTCCCGGTGGACGACGTGGCACAGCCGGTGCATGTGGTCGGCGCCGCTCAGAAGCTGCCGCATGAGGAAGCGCACGACGTCCTCCTGGAACGGGCAGCCGCGGCGGGCGCGGTGGAGGTCGTCGTGGAGGCTCGGCCCGACGTACTCCATGACGAGGGAGAGCCTGTCGGCGTTGCGGTCGAAGGACATGTCCCGCAGCTGGACGATGTTGAGGTGGCCATGGCACGCCCTGAGGAGGTCGGCCTCCCGCCGGACCGCGTCATGGCTGCTCGAGCCGAGGGTCTTGATGGCGACGCTCTCGCCGGTCTTGTAGGACCACGCCTTGGTGACTGTGCCGAAGCTCCCGGAGCCGAGCTCGGCCGTCTCCTCGCAGTCGTCGAGTTCCCAGATGGGCGTCTCCTCGCAGTCCTCGACCCCGTAGCCTCGGAGGTTCCAGATGGGCCAAGAGTCGACGGCTTGGGCACAAACGACGGCCATCGAGAACGGAGGGGAGAAGAAGATGGACGGAGAACGAGCTGATCGAGCCGAGGAGGGAACTGTATATCGATCGATCGATCTTGGGGAGAAGGTCGCGTCCCATGCACTTGCCATGTCTACTAGTGAAGAGGCAAGTTTGGAGTCGTTATCGGACTGGCGGGGTACAAGGCTGGCGCTTGGATTCCTCGTCCCGGTCGAAGGAAAGAACACGTAATAGCGCGTGTCGGTTCCTTCGGCATCGGAAGGCGGTGTTAGACCCCTACCCTTACCTGGCTCAGTAAGGAACTAAGGACTCCCCATGTTGAGGGGTTGTTTGGATAAGGGAAATATACAAAACCGGTTCTCTAAAAACAAGGAAACGGCTCTAACAGAATAAAATCTTGTTTGGATCATCTAACAAACCCGTGGATATAGAAAACCTGGTTCTCCAAAACCCAGGATTTTGAGTTTACGGGAAAACGACTATTAGTCGTTTTTGCAAAAACGGGATTAACATATCCTGGGTATCGTTGTCCTCAGATTCGCCATTCCAGTGAGTTGTAGCGAAGACGATGGTGCATCCGGCGGGTCGACGCGGACGCCGGACGCTAGACATGCTTCGTCATCCGTGCGCTCAAAGTCTGCGGCTGGGTCGGCGGCCGCCGAGCCGGTCTCGCCACTGCGGTAGCTCTAGCACCTCACTTGCTCCTGGCGACAGGGGGTTATCCTAGGCAAGACCGTGAGGCTTGCCGTGAGCCCGTGACGAGGCCTAAGATGTTGAGGAGTCCACGACGGTGGCCGGATTGATCGCGGGTGACGCAGTTCCAGCACCATCGCTGCTCCGCTGCGTGGTTATCTGTTTCTGTGCATGCACGTAGTCCACGATGGTGGCTGCTGGGCATGGTGATCGCCAGTGACACAGTTCAAGCACCGGCGTTGCTCTGCCGCCTTACGCACGGCACGACACCGTCGCCGCTCCACCGCGTTGTGTTCCTTTGATATTGTGGTGTACCGAGAGCTGGAGGACTGGAGCGCGTTGCAGTTCCCCGTGCCTGAACCAAACGCCCCATGATGCGCTACTCTCCGAGTACGGCGGACACGCGCACCGGCACAGCCTCCTTCCAGTTCATGGACGTCGGCAACGACGTCGAGCTTGGAGGCATGGATGAGGGACGAGGCGCGGCAAGAGAACAAAGTTGATTCCTCATCGTGGTGAGCTCCACCAGAGGATACGGCCAACAACGCCTCGTCCGGCTTGGTCGTGGCAGAGAACGCCGGCGACCATTGAGCTTGGCCGCTGCTTGGCTTTCCATGCGAAGAGATGTGGTACTCCCAACATTCAGCTTGAACGCCGACGAGCGCATCATGCCCAACCTCCGTGATGCTCCCAACATTAAGTCATGTGCTCTTGGTGTTTGGTCTCGTGACCAACGTGCTCGGAGCGGGACGGGAGAAGCAAGTAGTCCGCGTAGAAGGCGATGAGCGAAGCGTGGCAAGTGCGTAAGAGACGACCCAAACAAAGAACTGCTAAGGGCATGTACAATGATTGATAAGATAGTCTTATTTTAAGTTTTGCATGTTTTTTAGAGATGACCAAAAAAAATGTCTATAATGGGTCATCTCTTAGTCTTATCTTCAATAACGAGCAATTTCTAAAAATGTGGTGAGACATATTGTGCTAAGAGATCATCTCTTGTCTTATCTTAAATAAAAGAAGACAAGCCTTCTCTTATGAGTTCTCTCTTCTCCACCTCATCATTTATCCTACGTGGTACTCCTAAGATAGCATCATTGTACATGCCCTAAATCTCCTTTTCCTAATCTCTACATCCAAACAAGGAATTGTACATACCCACCGTAACTGAAAAAATAGCAAAAACCGGCTTTGCTAAAAATCCTCCAAAAACTCGTTTCCTATAATCTCACAACTAATTCTCAGTATCCAAACAACCACTGAATGTTTGTCACTTGTGATAATGCAGCGTCAGATAAGAAACTTTAGTGATTTAAGATGCACATTCGTCACAAATTCGCGACAATACCGGGGCAGAAAGGGTAATGCTCTCCACGTGGAAAGTCACCACCTCAGCTCAAGCTCATATGATTCTTTTAAAAAAAAGCTCAAGCTCATATGAGCACGGCATGAACAGTGAAATCAAAAAAAGTAAACAAATAATTAGAAGGAAAACTAATCTGATTTTTCTGTGGCAAACATTGACACAAGTTTTGAGTGCTTGCAAAGTTTCTGAAATGACATTATAAAAGTCGTGGCCAAAAAAAAAATTCAGCAGTCTAAAATGCTTTTGAAAATACTACCTCTGTCCCAAATTATAAGAAATTTTGTTAGGCTATTATAGCCTACCAAAACATCTTATAATTTGGAACTGGGGAAGTAGCATTTTTGGAGCATCGATTTTTTTTGCCACATTTTTCAATGTTTGCTAAAAATGGAGATTTATTTTATTTTTCTTTCTTATTTTACGGATTTTACCGTTCACCCAAGCACATATGAGCTCTAGCTGAGATGCTCTGCATCCTCTCCACGTATGATATCTACAATTTGATATTTTTGCTTCATGAGCTGCAGCCATACGAAAATCGGTAGCCAAGGTATCACATGCAAAGAGATTCCGTATTCTCTATGGCTTCGCTCTAACCCTGTGTGTGATTTGGGGTGGAACTACATGTTCCTACACTTAACACTTCTAGTCCCTTATAGTTTATAGATATAAGATGTTTTGGATATTTCAGTATAAACTACATATAAACTAAAATAAGTGAACAAACACATTAAAAATTTTCTACATACATCTGATTCATTAAAAAGTTTGAACATCTTATATTTGTGAGGGGAGTGAGTATTTTTTAGCGTAAACATAATTAAATACAAAAATTCTAGGCGGTTATTTTTGGAACCAAATACATAGTAAAATATGCAGACACACATACAAAGCTAAACTGAAAAACCTATTGAACCATAAATAAAAAAAATCAACAAATTCAATAGTTAATAAGACTACAAATAAATGCTAGTACCATATATCATTGATATATAGGTAAATATCAAAAAATTCAATAGTTATTCCGTCTTTAGAGAACCGCCACCGCCTCGCCTTCCTCTGCGTGACACAAAACCTAACAAAACCTAAAACATCCAAAAACGGAGCCCTCCCGCCGACAAAGGCCGGGATCCACCGCGTCCTCATGGCCCTAAGGCCACAGGAGACGAGACAGATCGGAGGCGTTGCTGGCGGGAGGCAGGAAACCCTAGCCGCCTTCGCTTGGGACAAGAGGTGTATAGGGGCTTTCGAGGAATTTAGTACTATGTGAAAGTGTGGCAAATTTGACAATTTTAACCTGTGAATGAAAACATTTCACAAAATGAACTGTGTTGCAAAAAAATTCACCTAGCTGACCTTTTTGAGTGGCGCCCGACACGAAGGCGCCACACCCTACGGTGCAGCGCCTAGCTCGCAGGCGTTGCAAGTCTGTCCAGCGTGACACCCCGGGCCCTACTTCTGGTTGTGCAGCGCCTAGCTGAAAGGAGCTGCACAGTGTAGTGCAGCGCCTAGCTGAAAGGAGCTGCACTATTTTATATTAAAACCGTTATAACTTTTAATCTGTGTATCCGATGAATACGTGCCTTATATCAATGTTGTGCATTTTTCTATGTTCTACGCAATGGTGGCATTTTTATCTATGTTAGGATCAATTTGCTTGATGAAAACTCTGTGGCAAAAGTGCATCATAATAGAACTGTCAGAATCTGTTAAAACTTACAAACTTAGCATGATGATATCCATTGACCTATAGCTCTTATGCATTTGCATCCTACATGAATTTTGCACTACATAATGTGCACTTTCAGTATATCCCGCGTGTTTCCACAAAACATGTTCATATCTTGAGTTTTACCAAACCCCTTGGCATGAACTTGATATGTTTTCCATTTAGAATTTTGTGCAGATCGTTTTAGTTTTCCTGCTAACTAAACTTTGGTTTTCATTATTCTAGTAAGATAAGCCTTGTGACTTCCAGCTAGTAGCACCGACAACTAGTTTTTCTACCAACTCTGTTTTGTCATCCTGGTTAGCACTAGGGTGTCCTAGGCTATCAAGTTCAAACCCACTCACTCTGTACCGACCTTATACTCTATATATATAACAGTACGCAATACAAGCAACTACAACTTTTTTGAGTAGCCTAAAAGCTGAGTTCAAATCAAAGAACATGTGCTCTTGCTACTGACAACAAACATTATAAGTGTTAAATTTTAAGAGTATATAAGTATATATCTTTACAAAATGCAAAGTTCTATTGACATCCAATGACTTGGTGAAATTAACGTGTTAATCTAGTAGAATATTGCCTTAGGTACTTTAGTGTCTCAACAACATAGTGATGCAAATATTTTTAGTGGGTACGAAAATGACATGGACATTGATGAGGCACGGACTAGCGAGACGCTAATTTGTGCGTGTAGATGGCCCGATCTTTCACGGCGATGCTTGATCAACAGTCCGTCTCCTTGTTCCTCCCCGCAACCTCCAAGAATAATTTTCACCCACGTACGGAAATACACGAATAAAAATAATGATCCCCTTGGATCAGCACGTAGGTGTTGATGTGATGATCAATCCTCCGTCGCTAGTAAATTTTCACAATAGAAAAATCACATATGATATACAAGATATGGTCGCTCGAAACTCGGACGTTTTCTGTATGTCTCATAACTCAGGAATAAACCAAAACTGCCCCATGATGATCCTCCCCACGCCATGTTTTTCTTATAGTCCAAATCTGGTCGTACTATGCGTACAGGACCATGCACGTCTCTTCGTCTTGAATCTAATGCATGCAACACTCCATTGATCTTTGGTCTGCTAATTACAGAATTTATTCTCGGTCCACACAACTGACGTACATGATCATTCTTTCCTCGATGCAATCTGACCGCATGCATGACATTATTTTCCGTAATCTTTTCATGGCTTCTCTCCTTAACCGGCTTAGCTTCGATAGCATTAACAATTGATGGTGTCATGCTTGTATCAGACATAAAGTAGACATAAGATCGATTTTCCAACTTCCATAATTAGATCATATTCATATGATGCCAGGATTAATTACTATGGATCTTATAAAATGCAACTTTCTGGGGTAGAAGTTCATTTATATCATGTTAGTCACTTAGATGCACGAAATGAATATGTTAAAGATGACCAACATGGCAAGGACAGGCATGGTGTGAAAGTACACATTACGTAGTGCAAAACTCATGTAGGATGAAAATGCATAAGAGCTATAGGTCAATGGATATCATCAAACCAACTTTGCAAATTTTAACAGATTCTGTCAGTTATATTATGATGCACTTTTGCCACAGAGTTTTCATCAAGCAAATTGATCCTAACATAGATGAAAATGCCATCATTGCGTAGAGCACAGAAAAATGCACAACATTCATGTAAGGCACGTTTTCATCGGATACACGGATTAAAAGTTACAACAGTTTTAATATAAGATAGTGCAGCTCCTTTCAGCTAGGCGCTGCACTACACCGTGCAGCTCCTTTCAGCTAGGCGTTGCACTACATTGTGCAGCTCCTTTCAGTTAGGCGTTGCACAACCAGGAGTGGGGCCCGGGGTGCCACGCTGGACAGACGTGCAACGCCTACGAGCTGGGCGCTGCACCATAGGGTGTGGCGCCTTCGTGTCGGGCGCCACTCAAAACAGTCACCTGAGTAAAAAATAAAATCAAAGCGGTTCATTTTGTGAAATCTTTTCATCCACAGGTCAAAATTGTCAAATTTGCCTGAAAGTGTTATGTTTGTTTGGCTTATAGAGGCTGTTTGGATAGGAGCCATCGCCTGCCTGCCAATATATTGGCGTTGACTGAGGTGTCGCTGCTTGTTTGGTTCAGCCATTCCTCTCTATCTTTTACGCCAAATCACGGGAGGAATGAGGGTGACCAAATCGTCCACCAATTATTTGGCGCGCCCATGACACCAAAAATTTGGAAGGGCGGGGCGGCGCAGAAACAAAACAGCCCCATATATAGGATTAGTTGGGCCAAGAGTGTATATGAGTTGAGAAATACCTGGAGTCCTTTGCTACCACAAGTTGGTGGGCTAAGCAGCCCGGGTTCACCTTCTATTGAAATCTGAGCATATCCCTAAAAAAAAAATTGAGCATAGCTACTTCTATGCTCAACTCATTTTTTTTTATTTTCAAAAGTGTAATAGTTGGGCTAGAGTGAACAATATAGAAAAAGAATAAATGAAAAACATCTGCACGTGCAACTATGAAAATATCGTTTAAGTAACATCTCATTTCAGTTTCCCCGAGAAACTTCCTGTTTCTGCTTCCACTTCATGAATTCATGTTTCCCTGGACCTTTCAACATAAAAATTATCGATTTCCACCAACCTCTCAACGTACAACAATGGAGGCGTTGCCTGTTTATTCAAACTCGCTGGCCACAAATCCGGCTAGCCGGAGTTCCATCGGAGGTAGATTAGGGCCCGTTGACTGCGATCAAGACTTCTATCTGAACGAGGTATCATGGTGGTTGGGAGTAGGTTTCGGGGGTAGGAGAAACCACAGGAAGTGGAGGGGCTAAACATGTTTGTGGGAAGGTGGCAATAAACATGTTGAGGGACACAAAGCATTTTTCTCTCCGGCGAGGAGATCGATTCTTTCCCCTAGATCAGTCGCCTGACACGAATCGCTTCCTCTCACTGAGCTATCTGAAATCAGCTTGGACAGTTCCATTCACGAATTTTAGTTATATAAACTTAGAATACAGCATCAAGTAAAACTTCATGGTTCGCAGGATCGATGAAACCAACATGTTAGATATTGCACATTTACATTTCAAAACCTCCTATTTGTCCAGTGTTCCCTCTACACATTTTCCATCGCACTGGAAATCCTCAGTTTCTACAGATGGGGTATTCACAGTGGAGATTCATACACAACGAAAAAGTGAACACAAACAGAAGGCATCGTGACCTGTGCTTGCACATATCTCAGTACGTTCCTTGGAACGATAGTCGATCCCGTAGTGTGTCGATAAGAGTATTCTGCGCCAGAGTACTCTTTAGGCGACCAAATAGCTCTTCGCCATTGTTAGCCTCTGATGCTGCCTTTTTAGCTTCCTCAGTCATATTGAGACGCGCATATGCCTGTAGAAGAACCATGACCAAGATCATTAGATGTGCATTTGCATAGGCAAAAAAGATATATATAGAAGTGACAATGCACAGTAAATTTATTGTTTCCCTCTATTTCCTTGAATATTTAAACCTGAACTGTTCAAGGTTCAGTAGACTGTCGTCTCAGATATTTTATGCTGATGTAATGCTCAAATTAAAATGGCCATGCCATTGCTCTAAAACAAACTACCAAGGAGATCTTCTACCGGCCAATCATGTAAACCAGGGTTGATACATTATTAAACTTTCTATTTGTTTTACCCATGTTCCAATTGATCTATTCCATCAAAATTTTCGAGAAAACGCATAAGATTTGCGTTTCATTGCATTCACCCCAGAGTCCTCAACAAGCTGTATCTTCCCTAATGCTTACCAGTACCTAAAACATTGATCTGGCTAGCTGGATGAACCAAAAATAAAAGTAATTGAAAAGGGCAACAACAGCTTCTGCTATGCAAAAAGCTTACTATATGCTCCCTCATTTGTTAGATGACCCGTAAATTTTGGCTATACATAATCATACCTCAGATCTTTCACCAGGATCTGTTAATTTTGGAATATATTTGAGAGCTTCAGTTTTTTGACCGGCATCAATGCATGCTTCCACAAATGGTTTATAGCCTGCAAGTAAAAAAAGAGAGGATAATAACATATTAAGAACATATAATATTGTTATGATGGAAATTATAATTTGCATGGAAGAAACATGAACTTGATATTTCTTTGGTACAACTTTACTTATGAAAATCCAAGTCAGATAGGTAAACCTACCTCCTGGTGGTCTCTTCTCTCTCGAGAATGTTTCCAAAGCATCCCAATTACCAACTGTTGCTAAAGCACACGACTTCAACCAGTACCACCTTTTATCAGGAACCTAAGCAGCACAATGGGCATTAGAAAGTCGAAAATTACAATATTCATCAGCACTACCTTTCAAGACATTCACAATACCTTGAACTCTGATTTCACTTTGACTGCAGCTCGCTCATTTCCCATTACAATACAAGTTTTTATTGTATCACTGACACTAGAACCAACAAATATTGCTTGCTTCGTGGAAACTTCTAGTTGATGCTGCACTCTGAATAAGATAAAGAATCAGGAAATAATTCATTTGGGGATATTGCATGATGCTAACAACCAAATTCTGTAACTTTGTCCAAACAATGAGGCGATAGTGTCCTCAAACCGCAGGGTAGTCTGATAAATAATCTCATACCTTAGCAATTTGGCATGCTCTTCAGCAGATTTGGATTCAAAAAGATGTTCTTTGGTCTCAGCAAAAAGCCTGTGGGCCTGCTCAACGAGCCTCACTTGTGGACCATGGAGAGGAGACCCCTTGCTTGCCATTGGATTCCTCTCTAATTCTCTCGACTCCTTCAACAAAAGGAAGCCAGCATCCTGCAGATTGCTCTCAATGGTTTAGGGAAGCAGATTTGCAATGCAAAATAATAAGTCATGCTAGGAGATACTAGCATGTTAAATTTGCCATGTATTCCAAGTTCCCAACAACTAATATATGAGCTGATTGCTTAGTTCACAGGAAGCAAAAATATCTCACTGTGCTTATTTAAAAAGTTATTCACTGAATAGTACGGAAAACAGTATTTATGACACATTAGAATAATGGACAGTAACAGGTTATCACATATGCAACCTACTTGGAGTCTCCCTGTTGATAGAAAGAAGTCCTTCAAAGCTTCATGCTTAGAGTGTCTGTGCATAATAGACATGGAACAATGTTCAACACAGCTACACATTTGAAAGAAGAACCAGAAACATGACAAGTGCATCACCTTGCATATGCTATGAACAAATCTCTAGCCAAAGGCCTTGCGTTGATTACACCAAAAAAATCCAAAGGAGCACTCTGTAAAATAAAATAATGTCAACGAACATCAACAAGAACTTGATGAATGGAAGCCATTTTCATCCCAGTTCCCAAAAACAAGTTAGAAGATCAAAGGTGGCACACCCATAACTACAGCATGCTCATAGTTGGCTCATATTGATTCTCAGCAGCAGTGACTTATCTGGACGTAATTAGGAAGTGAGGGAGATTTAATTTACCTTTTCTACAGATATCTTCTGCCAGATATGGAAAAGCACAAGGTACACAAGATCAGTATCACCGCTCTCAATTGACTTCTGTAATGCTTTGTCTTGTTCATCGATGCTTAGCAACAAAGGAATCTACACAATTAAAATTTAAAAAATGAGAGGATGGCATATACTGTTGTTTATTCATTTCTTTCTTTCTCTTGTTGCTAGTTCGTACATAGTTAATTACAAATTTCTCCTATTTCTAATACTGTCTTGCATATACATTGAAAAGCATGATGTGTCATAATTCGAAAGATCCTTACTCCTGTCCCACCTATATGGCATACTCCAATTTGGAAGTATATTCTCATATTTAGGAAGAGAAGAAGGATGGCGCAAACATATGAAGATAACAAAAAACATGTTACATGAACCATCAAAGCTGTTACCTAAATATCCAAAGCCAAAAAAGTGCTGAAAGACCTAATTGCTAGTACCTTAGTAAGTTATATGTGTCCACCTTACTCGCAAGCCAGAAAAAAGAACATATCTTTAAGCCAAAAGAAAACTTGCCTGCTTCGAGGACTGGGACTCATGGTCAACGAGCATGGCAGCCAACTTTCGCCGGCCACTGTTATCTGCATGAGCTGCCACTGCAGCATACGATATGCTTTTGCATAACCTGAGCTGCAATTGCGATTGCATAAGTATTGACAGTTAACATCATCAATTATCAAGTCTGACTACAAGAAACACAAACCTTGTCAAGCAAACCTTCAAGAAGAACTACATCTGGAATTGCAGCTGAGGCTGTTATCTTCTCACATGCCCAATGCATAATCACAACCTCCTATAAAAGATGCAAGTGCAAATGGAACTGGTATTACTTACCAAGGGATTTTCACCTTGTGTTAAAAAAAAGGGATTTTCACTGTGCATTTGGTGAGTTATTAAGAACAATATTATGTAAGTCAACACAGTACTTATCTATATCAGAGCAAAAATCACAACAGAAAAAGGCGAAGGAGAAGAAAAAGGCGCTTACCGGATTCAGGTTAAGGTACTCAGAGATGCGAAGTGCCAAAAGATGCTGATTAGCATTAATCAGACGTCCAATGAGCACAGTTGCAGTAAGCAGCTAAGGAACACAAAAGGCAAACAGACCCATAGAATATATAAGCTAACAAAGATAAAGGAAATGTTCAATACGGAATCTGAAAGCGATACAAACTTTGTACTGCTTCACGGTAAGCGGCATTCCAATCTCAGGGTCACGAACAGCATTTAGAACGCGTAAAATTTTGCACATTTCTTGAAAGCGTCCGTGTGGAAATCGACTGCCAAAGCCAACTGGGTATCAATACCAAGTTCAAATATCAGCAATAAATTATTCTCTAAAATAAATACTAGTGGCTAAAAAAGTGTTACAAATAAAGTAATGATCATTGGTGGTAATTTAATAAGATGGTCTAATTTTTGTATGACAGAACTAGCGAGCTATAACATCCCAATCTTGCAAGATGCATGAGGTGTGACAGTAGCAGCAGCGCATCATATACTACCATCCAAGTTAAAACATATGTCATACACTATCACGACCTCTTGGTTGCAAGGATTATCAAAGGTGGTCGATAAATCCAGGAAGTTCAGATATGTAAGGACGTGATGCGATAAGCAAAATACTTAGCCTAACTTTTTAACAATAGAAGACCTTAAGCTCCACCAGGCTGAGAAGGTTTTACTATAGTGGAAAAGAAACTGCCGTCAAATCAGCGAACATATGCATTCTTTGCCTAGAACGATGGGAAGTAGATAAGAAAAATCATTGAGCATCACCGCCTCTATTAAGCTCTCCTACCCAGGGCGTTTTCCATGGTTTATAAATTAGAATGGGAAGTGTTAACAATGCTAGTCAAATTAGCTCCCTAAGCAATCCAACATTCATGCACATATAGTTGGATGGTTCATCTGTATGCAGCAGTGCCACAGCAGTGTAAAGAAGAATTTACTGGAGTTGATGATGTCATAAATACTATGGAGGCACTGAATGAAAACTAGGGAATTATACATCTGAGCTCACAGGGGAATATCTTCCAAAAAATACACTAAGGGATTAAGAGCTTATATTAGAGGTGCATTACTGCATTTTACAAGGTGCATACACTTTATTCACATAAACACAAGATACTGGTATACTTTATTAAAGGCTCGCCTTTTCATTTTACTAGGTGTATGAATTTGAGCATGATATTTTGTTTTACAGGGCGCACAACAACCACCAATGTGATATTAACTCTTATTTCTCTTTTCTGCACTCCATTGCCTTCTCTTCACTCATCACGCATGATGTAAAGGCTCCAAGAAAAGCTCAATAGAATTAAAGTTCGCAGATGCATGCAGTGGTCGACAATGGTTTTTCACCAAGAAATCAATTGAACTGCACACACAGCTAGCATGCTCATATTAAAGGACAGACCCAGTGCTAGAAGCTCCCACACCAGGTGGGGTCTGGGGAAGAATTATATTAGAAGTACATTAATCTTAATGCAAAGCTCTTATGTGAGGGTGAGTGGAGTCTTTACTACTCTTGATGCATCTTAATCTCCATGACAAGAGTGAAACGTCTTTTAGGCCTATAATATGAAATGGAGAGGGTATATGTTAATTTTACATTAAGTTTTACCTATGGAGGCTATATAGTGTTCATATGGATTCAGCTTGGCATTAGTAAGTGATAACTAATATGTACTGGTTCCACAACAGTAAGGACAGGGCTGGCACAGTGGTAAATTACTCCCCACTTGTGCCAAGAGGTCCTGGGTTTGACGTGGCCTCTCTGCATTGCACTGTGCAGGGCTAGTATAATCCTTCCCCAGACCCTACCTGGTGTGGGAGCTTCTAGCACTGGGTCTGTCCTTTATGTGACTGTCACTGCTTGCAATAAGGAAAAACAAATATGTAAAAACAGCATCCCAAAGACAGACAAAAAATAACCTGCAGAAAGCTAGACCATAAGTAGCAGCTCTCAGTAATGTATGTTGGCGTGAAACATCGAATTCACATCCAGCAGCATCAATACATGCTTCAATCGCCTCGGGCAAGGAAGATGATATTAGCTGATAGTTATCATAAGCCTGCGAGTATAGATCTTTGTTAGTGTCCCATCTTTGGTTTTCAAGGGAAAGGGGGCCTATTTATGAGATGACATAAGAACAATTTCCAAAATGGTTGACAATATTTTTACAATATTTAGATATCAAACAGCACAGATATAATTCACAAGTAGCACATGTTGAATGCCATAAAGTGCACTCCAATAAAAATGACGATTCTGTTGACTCTCAGTAAATGCCAATAAAGTGTGAAATAAACAGGGACCAATATATGATACCTTACCATGTATGTGTAAGATTGCACAGGAACAATGACAGGTAGGATGGTCAAATATAAATTGCTTATGTTCTTTAGGACTCCCTATATTAAAATTACTTGTAGCTACAGCTCCCAACACATCGAACAAGGACGGAATTGAAGTCTTAGTTTTGGTTTGATTTTCCCCTGTTAATTGAACATGCATCACTGTAGCAGCACCATCACCAATAACTCAATAAGAAATTACTAGGAGTATCTGATGGAAAGTGTTCCCTCAAAGAAAAAACAAATGACAAGTATTCCAACCAAACCAACTAATTAAAACAACATCTGCATTGGAATGAGGTAGTATTGAGGTAGGCACCACGACCAAAAAATGCATATCCTTCAGTTCCCATTTTTGTGGCAGAACTCAAAATTTGAGGGGTGCACTGAGTAAACCCCACATGGAACATGCACCTACTATGGTTTAACTTGCGGGGCTGCGGGGGAGGCGGAACCCAGAAAAAGATGGTCTGGAGCTGGGGTTGGAGAGCAAATGGTAATGTGAGGGTGAATAGTCACCCTCCTTGCTGACGGAGCGTGTCCCCTTCCGTCGCAAGAGTCCCTGATACTCTTCTGGACTTCCTTGTTTCAATAACAAGATGACATGGTCTGGACTTATCTAATACTGCTATGCAATCAGGATAGCATGAGGACCCACTACTTCATTAACCAAATTCAGCTTGGACCAATCAGGAAAACAATGCCGACACAAACCTGGCAACATTATCGACACGACATCACTCCGCAACCAAGAGTATTCGAATGCTGGCACTATCTCTTTCCAAGACCAATGCTAATTCCTCCCAAAAGAGTCCACAACTTATCACCATGTTAGTTACATAGGTAACATTTCACAACTTGTGGACATATATTCCAGAACTCAGCATTGGAACACAACCCAGCCAACCTAATTTGTGCGTATAAGGGTCAGCGGCAGCAGCACAATGACATAACAGAACATGTACGGGAATTACAGCAAATACATACAGTTCATGCAGCGGCAGGAGCCATACATGCATGTGTTTTTTCAAGAATCTAGAATTCTAGATTGGCCAGGGCATGCTCACACATGTTCATCCAAGAATCCAGGTTTGCATGCATGTGTTCCAGCAATTTTAATAGGTGCCGTTCTCTGTTAATCAAGCTTTGATCGTTGATGGACTCAGAATTAAATTTTGGGCACAACATGAAAGGTGTAGGAAATTCTCGGTAAATGTCCAATTGGTATTGTTTGCTGTTTTTGGACAGGTGGATTAGAAGATATGAAAATAACAGCGAAAAAGCAGAGGATAGGCAAGGTTTATTTGAGACAGGAAGTTACATTTCGAGGGATTTGTCATGAAGTGTTATTAGTTCTTGTGTTTCTTTTGGTATGATTTCTTACTTGTGGTTCGCTCTACAGGTTTGGGAGGTTTTTGACTTCTGGTACTGAAGGTAAATCTCTCAGTTGTCGTCAGGTTTAGCACAAGTGTATCATGATCCCCATCTTTGTATGGCTGCCCATTGTTGGTAATTTTGGAGTTAATGGTTCTAATTCAGTAGTATTGTGCATATCTTTTCTTTCCTGTATATACTTAAAATGATTCGAGTTGGAGGTCGTCCGTTCGCCCTTTACAATCTTCCACCTGTCAGACATGGCAAGTGGGACCACACAAATCTGCATGCACAACAGCAGCAAGGGATCCCATCCCATGTCATCTCGCCTCCTGTGTCTCCAATGCTTCTTCTCATGTACAATCTCTGCTAACCTGGGTTAAAATTTTAATTCCTTGTTACCATGCTTCAAGTCTTGCAGTGCAGCTCGAGACCACCGTGCTCGCTTGCCGTCTCTGGAATATCATGAAGACGCATGAACGCATCCGCTGGATGGCACCCCTGGAGACCGCATGAGGGACATCCCCAGCTGGAATTGCTCTTTCTCCCATTTCCTGGTGAAGCAAAAGCTAACCCGTCACCCGCACAGATAGCAGTATCCAGTGCCAACAGACAACAGCCCCAGCAGTCGAGAAGCAACAACATCTAGGGACCAGCAAACAGCAAGACGCAGAAGAGAAGGTCAGAGGAGAAGAGCGAACAGCGGCACTGTTGCGTTGCAGCGTGAGATGCAAAGTGCTGGTAGCAGATGTTTACGGGTGGCATCTGTTTATGTAAGGGAGAGTGGGAGACGATGTGGAGTTACCTATGTAAACTAAGGGTAAATGGACCAGCATAAAAGAGTGAATAGGTCAGTTCGTTTTGCACAGGTAACATGCTTGGACACACACTACCATCACATATATGCAGACTTAATACAAATCAAGTTGCTTAATTATGCCCACTGTAAGTTATTAGATGCTTATTCTATAGTGTCGAGACTTGTCATATGTCAATTACCTCCAGAGTTGGTTCATATGGAGTCATGTTGAACGTTATACCCGTGTGGACGGATTACTCTTATTTGCTTGTTGTCCCGTATGGATGGATATATTCTTATTTGCTTGTTGTCTATGTCTTTATTAAAAGAAAAGGGGAATTCTGCCAAAATTTCTAGCTATACCTAGACTAGACTTATTGGTATTTACCTTAGCATGGTAGCATTTGTTAAAGTCCATGTTGTGACATGAATCCAGTCTACCGACAAGTCGGAAAGGAGGAGAGTCCAGGAAGAGTAAAACACTAGGGGTATTTTATGGGAACTAGGAGAGCTAGGGTCAGATTTAGTTAAGTGGTTGGGCCTTTGGGGATTACTTGGATGCCTAGTTGTAATTGGACTCCAACCATGTTAAGTCTAGTCTAGTTTACCCCATTGAAGGATTCAAGTATCTTAGTACAGCCAAGCAAGAGGAAATAATTATCTCTTCTATTTCTATCTCTTGGGTAATTATCTCGGTGCGAATCAAGGTGCACATCATCTCAAGTGACTGTAGCAACATGTAAACATTAAGCTAGCAACAAGTGGATGGCGGTAGTAAAACTGTAAAAGACAGACGTGCTATACCATTATAGTCGCACTCGCACATTATCTACATAAGAAAAGGAATTAAACATTACCTTGGCACTTTGTTTGTCGTAGTGATCTCTAGCATCATACAGTAATGCTGCTGGAGACATGCTTCCAATGCCAAAAATTAATGTAGTAGAATCTGGAACTCGGTGTAGAAATTCCATACTTGAATTTGTGAGGATTCTTACGCCATCACACTCTGGAATGAGCATTATAGGTTCATCATAATTGTACTGCACTGGATCTCCATTGGGTCCAACCATCAAAAGCACTTCAGACCAGTAAAGGAGCACACTGTCCAACCCACACCAAGCAATTTGATCCGGTGGTAATGCAGACTACAAGATTACAAAAATACTAGTGAATAATTGTGCAAAAGATAACTCCTGCCAATTCATGCCTAGATAATGATCGAATGCACCAATGTTAGCACATAATTGGATATACAGATTACAGACAAACAGTGCAGCACATCCAATACTTACATCACACTCGTACTCAAATATGATCCTGGAAAAATCCGTGGGGATTACGAGCAAGCGCCCATCATGTGCAAACGCTGCAAGCAGCTTTCCGTTTGGTGACACCGCCATTTTCTGCACGGGTCCAATCTCCAGGGCCTCTCCAAGCACCTGCACGCCATCCTCGTCAACAGACACTACCCGATCGCCAACTGCAAGCAGAACCTCTGGGCTCCCGGACATGACGAACTGTGGCTCCACCACGGCCATACACAGCACCTGCTCGTCCTCGGCAACTCCCGGGTCGGCGAGCTCCCGCGGGTGCGGGTCGTCGACCTCGATGTCGGTGGTGACCACGACGCGGTTGTCCTCGGTAAGGATAGCCACGCCGCCTCCCCAGAAAACAGCGTCGGCGACGCCGCCTGAGGCAGGGGGCAGCAGGGGCACGGGGCTGGAGCTAGTAATGGGATTCAGATCGGGGAGGCGGAAACGGAGGAGGGAACCATCGGAGAGGAGGGCGAGGAGGTTGAGGGAGCTGGAGAAGGCGAGCGAGTGGAGGCGGGGGAGGTGGGGCGTCCAAGGGGAGGAGGCGAGTGGGTGGCCGGATGAGGAGAAGAGGAGGAGGCGACGGCGCGAGGGCTCGGAGTGGAGCTGCACGATCTTGGAGTCGTCGCGGACGGCGGCAATCGGGCCGCCGACGGGAGCGGCGGCGACGATGTGGGTCGAGAGGTCGAGGCGGCCGACCCCGGAGCTGCCGCCGCCGGAGGAGGAGGCGGTGGTGGTGGCCGGGGAGGACCAGGGGAGGGGGGAGTAGATGGTGATGCGGCGGTAGAAACGGTCGGAGAGGAGGTCCCACTCCGCCGCGACGGAGACGGAGGAGGACATCGCCCGCGGCGAGGTCGGAGCGCGGCCGGATCGCGCACGAGCCGGGGATGGAAGGGGGTTGAACTGTCCGGGGAACCGAGTCTAGAACGGATTGGCCGCTGACATCTGAAGACAGGTCAGGCAGCCTTGCTTGATCCTCTTCGTTCCCTCGGCTCGTTGCATTGTTTGTCTCTCCTGGATCTCGTCCTTTTTCTCGGATTTAGTATAACTGATTCACTGACCTCTTAAATAAACTTGCTAGAAGAACGCACGTGCATTGCAACGAGGCCACATTAACTTTAAGAGTTCAATATCAGTTATTATGTTAATATTATATTTAATATTCTCATACATATCAAGTGATATTGACGACATTTTTTACCATCAAATTCTTACATACTTTCCCTTCCTCTTCCTCACTCTCCCCCCTCTCTCTAACACACACATATCCATCTTATTGGATACGGAATCATAATTCATCTATTTCACACGCACACGCGCTAGTGCATAATAATATGGATTATGTGTATTATATTTTCCACCACAACTTATATTTCCCCGAGCCGCGTCGCTACAGAGCCGAGCTCCCGCCCGACCACCTCGCCGGCATCGAAGGGGAATGGATAAGGGTGACGTCTTGCCTCTCCCGCCCCTCATGGCCTCACTTCTCGATGCCCCCTCCCAGATCCACTTCTCCTCCTCGCTCACTCGATCCCGTCGATCTAGACGAAGTCAGACGCCACGGCCACCATGACCGACCCCGTCCACACAGCCACTGCTCTCCCTGCAGGCTAGGAGCTTGTCGGGGAGCTCCGAACTCCTCCGCTACTTCGTCTGCGTCAACGAGATCAAGTCCAGCACCCCCGCATCGACGTCGCTGCCGTCTTCCTCAACCTTCGGCCACCGTAACATTGTCGTTCGATCCACGCCGCCCCGAGCTCCCCTGTCTTCCCCTAGGGCGCCATTGACACCGTCGTGATCTCCTCTTGCCTTTCCCCTGTTTCCCCTCTCGTTTTCTCTCGTTAGGTATTTTGCCGTGGCCGAGAACCGCCGTCCGCCATGGCCATTGCAGGGGTAGCCACCGAGCTCCTCGGATTGACCCCGTGGCACATGCCCGCTCCTATGCGCGCCCATGCCCGAGCCTGCTGCTCTTCTTCTGCCCCCGCGGGGCCACTCCCTCTCCATGGCCACGCATGTGCCACACCGCGTCGATCGCGCCCGCCACTGCCGTCGTGCTCGCCACAGCCACCGCACCACTGTGACCCGCGCGACGCACACCCTAGCCACGCGCCACACTCTCGCTAGCTGCGCTTGCCCCGTCAGCTGTCGCATATTCCTTCGCTCGCCCTGCAGTCGCGCCACTGCCTCGCGCCCCCTCCTGTCACGGCCATCTTCTACCGGCCGCCCCCTCAGCCACGCCGGCCGCTTGCCTCGCCTGCTGCGTGCTGCTTCCTGCTGCTATGCGCTGCTCTACCGCTGGTACGCTGCTGCGCCATGTCCTCGACACCATCGTGGACAAACATGGCGGAGGGATTGTCAATGGAGTACGAGGAGGAGGTGGCGGAGAAGGTGTGGAGAGGCAGGAGGTCTGGGGTGGCGTCAGCTGGCTGTGGTGGAGGTGTTTATGCGAGAAGGAGCCGGAGCAGAAGGAGAGTTCACAATTGGAAAGAATCGCAAAAAAAATCATAACCTGGAGATCTCATTTAAAAAAATGCTAATATCGATGGAGGGGTGATTTCCTTCTATAGGTGGAAAACATAGGAAATATTGGTTGTTATCAAGGAAAAGTAAAAATTTAGAAAAGTTAGGATTTTGAACTGATTTCTATGCAAATGGGGTTTTATTGTTTGGTAACGTGATATCAGTACCTGCCCGTTTGTGATGTGTCTGATTAGGAAAGTTTGCAAATGTTATGAAACTATTTATTGGGAGGAAAGTTTGTGACGTGTCTGTTATTTGTTTCCTAAAACAAATTTCACCGATGAGAGAAATCGATTGATTTAGATAAGTTAGGAAAGTTAGATTAAAATATATCATTTGTTTCCTGAAAATCTGTTATTTGTTTTCTAAAACAAATTGAACCAATAAAAGGAATCGATTGATTTGCATAATTTAAGGAAGTTAGATCCGTGATTTGTTATACGTTAGGAAAGTTTTGATTGTAATAAAGAGTGGAGAGAAAAATAAATTGACGTACCAGGGTGGGAGGGGATGGTGGGAGGAGAGACGAAAAAAACCAGCGAAAATAAATCAGCGAATATAAACCATGGAGACTATTCACCAACTGTTTCATTAGGAGTAGAGATTCTGGTTGTAATAAAGAGTGGAGAGAAAAATAAACCGATGGATCAGGGTGGGAGGGGGTGGTGGGAGGAGAGACGAAAAAAACCCAACAAAAATAAACCAGCGAATATAAATCGTGGAGACTATTCACCAACTACTCTATTAGGAATAAAGATTTCAAAAAAACGTCAAACAGGTATTTTGTTTATTTTCATTCAAACAGTTTGATCTAAGTTATAGAAGGCAAACCGTTCAATGTTTCTAATACATTTAGTAGCGTCAAACATTAAATGGCTTAGCGTTTATCCAGATAAGGTTCCAAAATAAGTTGTTGAAAAGACCGATAAAACAATCAAGTTTGAAAAATAGTCATTTAGGAGAAAGAATACTCAGAGGCATAACACAACTTCTTTTCCTTTGTAATTTAAGAATGCTCAAGCTTTATTAACCAATAATCATAGAGTTTTTTTTTAATATCTTGGGGCTCCAAAAGCCAAACATATTGGCCTAATTATATAGTTCTAAGAAGTTCTTCGCAATATTATGTACATCAACGTTTGCCTCTCGATGTCATGATGGAAGGTGATGTCTCCAGCATCATTCTTCACACGTCTAATTTCCCTTATTAGCATAGCGTTTTGCCTCATGATTCCTTCGGGTATACTGCGGACCATATGAGCATTGTTTGATGCTACTACGGCAACCCTGCATGGAGATCCTGCTACAAACATATAGCTTCTCGACAAGCGACGAGTTCTACACATTGCAGGTGATGTATCCCTTCCATCACCAATGCACTCACACCCATAAAATCTTCCATCATCTACGTGAAAGATCACCGCTACTGCACTTCTGCCTTTTAATTACCACTTATCCATTTTCGGATGTAGATAATCCCTGTCTTTTCCTCCATATGTGGCCCTGGCTATCGAACCCACAGGAAGAATGCTAATGCGAAAGGTGAGTCTTGCAAGCTTTTGTCGTCGTAAAGAGTTCTAGATTCCCGAACCAAAAATCACATAGTTCTAACAGAGAAGACAAGTAAAGTAAAATAGGAAAGGGCTAATATCTTACTTGCAACTTTGTACTTACACTTGGGATTACATCTATATGGTAACACAGTCCCCGTAGACACCGCCACTATGTGTTGTCAACGTGCATGTTGTGGGGGATGCCTCTTGATAACCTCACGACTGATCATCAACTTGCATCATGATTCTATTGTCCAACCATAGGCCCTTACCGTCGCGTGAGGTTACCTCATTTATGAAGGATTTCTCCAGACCAACGCATTGAGTGTTTAATGTCCGGACCTCACATTTCCCGAGGGAATTGCTTTCAGCTAACGTACTCATCCTTACTAGCATCGAATTTCGGCATAGTCATCCATGCATCCTTGCACTTTACCTCCTCCTAGATCGATCTCAGGGATCCCCGGGTACCCGCGGGGCCGAAGAAAGAAAAATATATAAGGGAAAATCTGTTATGATGAAGTCAATACCAACATTACCATGCATAAATACATAGGGGTTGCAAGGCTATGCCTCAGCCCATAGCCCGAGCGGATTACTCACGCATCACAGATATATCAGAGATGAAAGACATTGCAGATCAAACTTGAAGATGAATGATTGATGATAATAGTCTTACAATGTCGTTGTATGTGATGTATCTCGATTACCAGTGATGGCTATAGCGAAGGGATGGAGACGAAGATGGGATGGCGACGACTACGGAGGCGGATGATGATTTAGGGTTTCTGAGTGTTCTGTTGCGATTGGTGTCTCCTCTGTTGCGAATGGGGGCTCAAGCCTTATATGAAGTAGTCTTGTGCTGGCGCCACAAAGCCGCCAGAGGGTGGTGATACGTCCATTTTGCATCATGTTTTCCTACTATTATTTATAATGTTTTTATGCATAATAAGCTTTTTGGAGTAACTCTAATGCCTTTCTCTCATAATATGCAAGGTTTATACAAAGAGGAAGAATAATGGCAGCTGGAATTCTGGACCTCGAAAAGCTATGTTAGAGTTACCTATTATGCACATCTCCAAATGAGCTGAAAATTTACAGAGAATTGTTTTGGAATATATGAGGAATATTGGAGTAAATAACCACCAGAGGAGGCCCACCAGGTGGGCACAACCCACCTGCGCGCGCCAAGGAGCCCAAGCGTGCCCTGGTGGGTTGTGCCCTCCTCGGCCCACCTCTGGCGCTCCTCTTGTGGTATATAAGTCATTTTGACCTAGAAAAAATAAGGAGAGGACTTTCAGGACGAAGTGTCGCTGTCTCGAGGTGGAACTTGGGTAGGAGCATTTTTACCCTCCAGCGGAGCGATTCCGTCGGGGGAATGATAACCCACAAGTATAGGGGATCAATTGTAGACTCTTTCAATAAGTAAGAGTGTCGAACCCAACGAGGAGCTAAAGGTAGAACAAATATTCCCTCAAGTTCTATCGACCACCAATACAACTCTACGCACTCTTGAAGTTCACTTTACCTAGAACAAGTATGAAACTAGAAGTACTTTGTAAGTGTTGTTGGATAGGTTTGCAAGATTATAAAGAGCACGTAAATAAAAAGTAGGGGCTGTTTAGATGAAGACACGACTAAGTTAGTTTTAGTAGAGAGCTTGTTGTCAAGCAAGAAAGTTATTTGTCCCTAGGCAATCGATAACTAGACCGGTAATCATTATTGCAATTTTATTTGAGGGAGAGGCATAAGCTAACATACTTTCTATTCTTGGATCATATGCACTTATGATTGGAACTCTAACAAGCATCCGCAACTACTAAAGATCATTAAGGTAAAACTCAACCATAGCATTATAAGGCATCAAGTCCTCTTTATTCCCATACACAAACAACCTACTTACTCGGGTCTGTGTTTCTATCACTCACGCCACCCACCATAAGCAAATCATGAACGCATTGCAAACCCTACAATGGGGATCCCTCACGCTTGCGCGACACGGAGAGCACCATAGGACAACACCAATAATAAAACATGCAACTCAAACCAATCACGATCATCAATTAACCCATAGGAAAAAACAGATCTACTCAATCATCATAGGATAGCCATACATCATTGGAAAATAATATATAGCGTTAAACACCATGTTTAAGTAGAGATTATAGCGGGTAAAAGAGGGGTTACACCGCTGCATAGAGGGGGTAAGAGTTGGTGATGATGGCAGTGAAGTTGTTGGTGTAGATTGCGGTGATGATGATGGCCCCGATGGCGTTCTGGTGCCACCGGAAGAGAGGGGGAGAGAGCCCCCCTTCTTCTTCTTCCTTGACCTTCTCCCTAGATGGGAGAAGGGTTTCCCCTCTGGTCCATGGCCTCCATGGCATGGGAGAGGCGAGAGCCCCTCCGAGATTGGATCTGTCTCTCTGTCTCTCTCTGTTTCTGCGTTCCCGATTCTGCCCTTTCACCGTTTCTTAAATTCCCGGAGATCCGTAACTCCTATTGGGCTGAATTTTGGACACGATTTTTATCCGGATATTAGCTTTCTTGCGGCGAAATAAGGGCACCAACCGCCTTACGGGGTGGCCACGAGGGTCAGGGGCGCGCCCCCTGCCTCGTGGGCCCCTCGAGCATCGTCTCGCGTTGATTTCACTTCCCAAAATTCACATATATTCCAAAAAAATCTCCGTTAGTTTTTATCTCGTTTGGACTCCGTTTGATATGGATATTCTGTGAAACAAAAAACACACAACAAACAGGAACTGGCACTAGGCACTGGATCAATATGTTAGTCCCAAAAATAGTATAAAAAGTTGCCAAAAGTATATAAAAGTTGTAGAATATTGACATGGAACAGTCAAAAATTATAGATAAGACGGAGACGTATCAACATCCCCAAGCTTAATTCCTGCTCGTCCTCGAGTAGGTAAATGATAAAAAACATAATTTTTGATGTGGAATGCTACCTAGCATAATCTTGATCATGTAATCTAATCATGGCATGAATATTAAGACACGAGTGATTCAAAGCAATAGTCTATCATTTGACATTAAGACAATAATACTTCAAGCATAGTAATAAAGCAATCATGTCTTTTCAAAATAACATGGCCAAAGAAAGCTATCCCTACAAAATCATATGGTCTGGCTATGCTCCATCTTCACCACACAAAATATTCAAATCATGCCCCGATGACAAGCCAAGCAATTGTTTCATACTTTTGACGTTCTCAAACCTTTTCAACTTTCACGCAATACATGAGCGTGAGCCATGGACATAGCACTATAGGTGGAATAGAATATGATGGTGGAGGTTGTGTGGAGAAGACAAAAAAGGAGAAAGTCTCACATCAACGCGACTAATCAACGGGCTATGGAGATGCCCATCAATTGATGTCAATGCGAGGAGTAGGGATTGCCATGCAACGGATGCACTAAGAGCTATAGGTGTATGAAAGCTCAAACTGAAACTAAGTGGGTGTGAATCCAACTTGCTTGCTCATGAAGACCTAGGGCATTTGAGGAAGCCCATCGTTGGAATATACAAGCCAAGTTCTATAATGAAAATTCCCACTAGTATATGAAAGTGATAACTCAAGAGACTCTCTATATGAAGAACATGGTGCTACTCTTGAAGCACAAGTGTGGTAAAAGGATAGTAACCTTGTCCCTTATCTTTTTTTTTCTTTTTTCTTCCTTTTTTGTAGGCTTCTTTGCCCTCTATCTCTTTTTTGTGGGCTTCTTTGGCCACTTTTATTTTGATCATGGGACAATGGTCTAATAAAGATGATCATCACACTTTTATTTACTTACAACTTGATACTAGAACAAAATATGACTCTATATGAATGCCTCCGGTGGTGTACCGGGATGTGCAATGATCTAGCGTAGCAATGACATAAAAAAACGGACAAGCCATGAAAACATCATGCTAGCTATCTTACGATCATGCAAAGCAACATGACAATAAATGCTCAAGTCATGTATATGATGATGATGATGATGGAAGTTGCATGGCAATATATCTTGGAATGGCTATGGAAATGCCATAATAGGTAGGTATGGTGGCTGTTTTGAGGAAGATATAAGGAGGCTTATGTGTGATAGAGTGTATCGTATCGCGGGGTTTGGATGCACCGGCGAAGTTTGCACCAACTCTCGAGGTGAGAAAGGGCAATGCACGGTACCGAAGAGGCTAGCAATGATGGAAGGGTGAGAGTGCGTATAATCCATGGACTCAACATTAGTCATAAAGAACTCACATACTTATTGCAAAAATCTACAAGTCATCAAAAACCAAGCACTACGTGCATGCCCCTGGGGGGATAGATTGGTAGGAAAAGACCATCGCTCGTCCCCGACCACCACTCATAAGGAAGACAATCAAAAAATACCTGATGCTCCAACTTCGTTACATAAGGGTTCACCATACGTGCATGCTACGGGAATCACAAATTTCAACACAAGTATTTCTGCAATCCACAACTACCCACTATCATGACTCTAATATCACCATCTTTATATCGCAAAACTATTGCAAGGAATCAAACATATCATATTCAGTGATCTACAAGTTTTATGTAGGATTTTATGACTAACCATGTGAATGACCAGTTCCTGTCATCTCTCTAAATAGATATAAGTGAAGCAAGAGAGTTTAATTCTTTCTACAAAAGATATGCCCATGCTCTAACAAATATAAGTGAATCAAAAGAGCATTCTACAAATGGCGGTTTTTCTATGTGAAGAGGAACAGGCAATGCAAACTTCAAAAGATATAAGTGAAGCACATGAAGCATTCTATAAAGCCATACTCAAAAGATATAAGTGAAGTGCAATGAGCATTATATAAATCAACCAAGGACTATCTCATACCAGCACGGTGCATCAAAGAAAAGTGAAAACTAAATGCAAAATACGCTCCAAGATTTACGCATATCATGTGACGAATAAAAATATAGCTCCAAGTAAAATTACCGATGATCGTTAGAAGAAAGAGGGGATGCCTTCCGGGGCATCCCCAAGCTTGGTTGCTTGGGAGTCCTTGAATATTTCCTTGGGGTGCCTCGGGCATCCCCAAGATTTGGCTCTTGCCACTCCTTATTCCTTCATCCATCGTAATCTCTCCCAAAACTTGAAAACTTCAATCACACAAAACTTAACAGAAAGTTCGGTAAGATCCGTTAGTATAATAAAGAAAATCACTACTCTAAGTACTGTGATACGTCTCCAACGTATCTATAATTTTTGATTGCTCCATGCTATATTATCTACTATATTGGACTATATTGGGCTTTATTTTTCACTTTTATATTATTTTTCGGACTAACTTATTAACCGGAGGCCCAGCCCAGAATAGCTGGTTTTTTTGCCTATTTCAGTGTTTCGAAGAAACAGAATATCAAACGGAGTCCAAACAGAAAAATCATTTTTGGAACGTGATTCTTCTCGGATAAGACCCAGGAGACTTGGACCCTACTCCAAGAAGTACCAGAGGCGGTCACGAGGGTAGGGGGCGCGCCCCCCACAGGGCGCCCCCCTGCCTCGTGGGCCCCTCGGTGCTCCACCGACATACTCCTTCCTACTATATATACCCACGTACCCCCAAACGATCAGAACAAGAGCCAAAACCCTAATTCCACCGCCGCAACTTTCTGTATCCACGAGATCCCATCTTGGGGCCTGTTCCGGAGCTCCGCCGGAGAGGGCCGTCATCATGGAGGGCTTCTACATCATCATAGCCTCTCCGATGAAGTGTGAGTAGTTTACCTCAGACCTTCGGGTCCATAGTTAGTAGCTAGATAGCTTCTTCTCTCTTTTTGGATCTCAATACAATGTTCTCCCCCTCTCTTGTGGAGATCTATTCGATATAATCTTCTTCTTTTGCGGTGTGTTTGTTGAGACCAATGAATTGTGGGTTTATGATCAAGTCTATCTATTAACAATATTTGAATCTTCTCTGAATTCTTTTATGTATGATTGGTTATCTTTGCAAGTCTCTTCGAATTATCCGTTTGGTTTGCCAACTAGATTGGTAGTTCTTTCCATGGGAGAAGTGCTTAGCTTTGGGTTCGATCTTGCGGTGTTCTTTCCCAGTGACAAAAGGGGCAGCAAGACACGTATTGTATCATTGCCATCGAGGATAACAAGATGGGGTTTATTTCATATTGCATGAATTTATCTCTCTACATCATGTCATCTTGCTTAAAGTGTTACTCTGTTTTTAACTTAATACTCTAGATGCATGTTGGATAGCGGTCGATGAGTGGAGTAATAGTAGTAGATGCAGAATCGTTTCGGTCTACTTGTCACGGACGTGATGCCTATATACATGATCATGCCTAGATATTCTCATAACTATGCTCAATTCTGTCAATTGCTCAACAGTAATTTGTTCACCCACCATAGAAAACTTATGCTCTCGAGAGAAGCCACTAGTGAAACCTATGCCCCCCGGGTCTATTCTCATCATATCAATCTCCATCACTTTAATCTTGTTTTGTTTTTTACTTTGCCTTTTACTTTTCACTTTGCATCTTTATATAAAAAATACCAAAAATATTATCTATTGGATCTCACTTCCGTAAGTGACCGTGAAGGGATTGACAACCCCTAATCGCGTTGGTTGCGTTGAGCTCTTTGTGTTGTGTAGGTACGAGGGACTTGCGCGTGGCCTCCTACTGGATTGATACCTTGGTTCTCAAAAACCGAGGGAAATACTTACGCTACTCTGCTGCATCATCCCTTCCTCTTAGGAGAAGACCAACGCAAGCTCAAGACGTAGCATACTGTTGCAAACCAATTCATATTTTGTTTTTGCATTGTAGCTACTATAATATAACTTTTCCATGGCTGAATCCACTGATAGAAATTGATAGTTTCATCAAAACAAGCAAACTATGCATCAAAAATAGAATCTGTCTTAAACAGGACAGTCCGTAGTAATCTGAACATTAACCATACCTGTGGTACTCCAAAAATTCTGAAATAATTAGGAAAAATAAAAAAATTGATTTCACTTCCCAAAATTCACATATATTCCAAAAAAACTCCATCAGTTTTTATCCCGTTTGGACTCCGTTTGATATGGATATTCCGCGAAACAAAAAACATGCAACAAATAGGAACTGGCACTGGGCACTGGATCAATATGTTAGTCCCAAAAATAGTATAAAAAGTTGCCAAAAATATATAAAAGTTGTAGAATATTGGCATGGAGCAATCAAAAATTATAGATACGACAGAGACGTATCAGGGAACTTCCCTCCCGGAGGGGGAAATCATCATCATCGTCATCACCAACAACTCTCCCATCTTTGGGAGGGCCATCTCTATCAAGATCTTCAACAACACCATCTCCTCTCAAACCCTAGTTCATCTCTTGTGTTCAATCTTTGTACCGGAACCTTAGATTGGTGCTTGTGGGTGACTAGTAGTGTTGATTACATCTTGTAGTTGATTACTATATGGTTTATTTGGTGGAAGATTATATGTTCAGATCCATTATACTATTTAATACTCCTCTGATCTTGAGCATGAATATCATTAGTGAGTAGTTACCTTTGTTCTTAAGGTCACGGGAGAAGTCACGTTGCAAGTAATCATGTGAATTTGATATGTGTTCGATATTTTGATGATATGTATGTTGTGATTCCCTTAGTGGTGTCATGTGAACGTCGACTACATGGCACTTCACCTTATTAGGGCCTAAGGGAATGCATTGCGGAGTAGTTATTAGATGATGGGTTGCTAAAGTGACAGAAGCTTAAACCCTAGTTTATGCGCTATTTCGTAAGGGACCGATCTGGATCCAAAAGTTTAATGCTATGGTTAGATTTTATCTTAATATTTTTCTTGTAGTTGCGAATGCTTGTGAGGGGGTTAATCATAAGTAGGAGGTTTGTTCAATTAAGAACAACACCTAAGCACCAGTCCACCCACATATCAAATTATCAAAGTAGCAAACACGAATCAAACCAACATGATGAAAGTGACTAGATGAAATTCCCGTGTACCCTCAAGAATGTTTTGCTTATCATAAGAGACCGTCTTAGCCTGTCCTTTGCCACAAAAGGATTTGGCTACCTTGTTGCACTTTGTTTACCGTTACCGTTACTTGCTTGTTACAAATTATCTTGCTATCAAACTATCTATTACTGACTATTTCAGTGCTTGCAGAAATTACCTTGCTTAAAACCACTTGTCATTTCCTTCTGCTCCTCATTGGGCTCAAAACTCTTACTTATCAAAAGGACTACGATTGATCCCGTATACTTGTGGGTCATCAGGTGGTATGAGTGGGTGTGCCAGCATCAGGCGTCATCTTATCGTCGTCGGACATATACTCCTTATGAACAAGCACCCTGCCATCCTTCATTACAGCGAACTCGAATAATTTCATCTTCTTGAGCACAGGCTCCTCGGACTTGTCTTCACATCTCTCGTAAGGACAATCCACAACAAAGTGTCGCTTACTATCATAATTGTTGCATTTTCTTCTCCCAAAAAGATTTCCCTTGAGATTCCTCCCCTTGTTTTCCATGGTGCCTAAATAGTTCTTAACCAAGAAGGCTAAGTCTTCTTCAGAGTCATTTGTTGGGAACGTGGTATGTTCTTCATATTCAACACAATTTTATTCTTCAACCTCCTCTCTTGGAGCTCGCACAACCACCTTCTTTTATTCCAAAGTAAGGTTAGAGTTCTTGGTTCCTTGAATAATGCCCATAATGTTCTTGGACTTGGTTTCCAATAGGGTGTGGATGGTGAAGGTAGACACAACTTTATTGGGAGTCATCCGGTCATAGTCGGGACATTGACGAATCATCATGACCATAATGTGATCCGTGAAGACCATGGCTCAAATAAATTTACATCTAATGAAATTGTCATCTGCCCATGTGCAACCAAAGTTCCTCAAATCAAACACAAGTGACTGCAATCTCCGAAACACCTCTTACGTGGACTCTCCCTCATGCCTCATGAACAAGTTTACATGTTGTTTGAGCAAGGCCAACTGAGATCTATGAACATTGACATCACCTTCAAACATTTCTTCAAGACAATCCTGAATTTATTTGGAGGTCTTGAAGAGATCAATGGAATCGACATACTCTATGGCGACTACAAGACAAAGCATGTTGAGGGCAGTGGAATTTAGTTGGCCATCGATAGCCCTCCCTTGATGTAAGGCTCGAAGGATCCTTGGGATTGAAACCACTAACAATTACCCATCGTAGTTGCATTGATGCACTATGAATATGAGATTCCATAGCGAGTTTCCAATTAGCAAATGTGTAGCTTTCAAAGGGGGTGAAGCCCCAACATGATTAATATGCGGATGCTGGGTAGGTTGTGAAGGAAATATGCCCTAGAGGCAATAATAAAGTTGTTATTTATATTTCCTTATATCATGATAAATGTTTATTATTCATGCTAGAATCGTATTAACCGAAAACTTAGTACATGTGTGAATACATAGACAAACAGAGTGTCCCTAGTATGCCTCTACTTGACTAGCTCGTTAATCAAAGATGGTTAAGTTTCCTGACCATAGACATGTGTTGTCATTTGATGAACATGATCACATCATTAGAGAATGATGTGATGGACAAGACCCATCCTTTAGCTTAGCACAATGATCATTTAGTTTTATTGTTATTGCTTTCTTCGTGACTTATACATATTCCTCTAGCTATGAAATTATGCAACTCCCGAATACCAGAGGAACACCTTGTGTGCTATCAAACGTCACAACGTAACTGGGTGATTATATAGATGCTCTACAGGTGTCTCCGAAGGTGTTTGTTGGGTTGGCATAGATCAAGATTAGGATTTGTCACTCCGAGTATCGGAGAGGTATGTCTGGGTCCTCTCGATAATGCACATCACTATAAGCCTTGCAAGCAATGTGACTAATAAGTTAGTTGTGAGATGATTTATTATGGAACGAGTAAAGAGACTTGCCGGTAACGAGATTGAACTAGGTATGATGATACCGACGATCAAATCTCGGGCAAGTAACATATCGATGACAAAGGGAATGACATATGTTGTTATGCGGTTTGACCGATAAAGATCTTCGTAGAATATGTAGGAACCAAGATGAGAATCTAGGTTCCTCTATTGGTTATTGACCGGAGATGTGCCTCGATCATGTCTACATAGTTCTCAAACCCGTAGGGTCCGCACGCTTAATGTTCGATGACGATTTATATTATGAGTTATGTGTTTTGGTGATCGAAGTTTGTTCGGAGTCCCGCATGAGATCACGAACATGACGAAGAGTCTCAAAATGGTCGAGAGGTAAAGATTCATATATTGGAAGGTTATATATGGACACCGGAATGGTTCCGAAGAGGTTCGGGGATTTTTCGGAGTATCAGGAGGTTACCGGAACCCCCCGGGAAAGTTAATGGGCTTAATAGGCCATAGTGGAGAAGAGGAGGCAGGCCACGGGAGGTGGCACATGCCTCCCCCTTGCCCAGTCCGAATTGGACAAGGGGAGGGGCGTGGCCCCACCTTTCCTTCTTCTCCCCCCTTTCCCCTTTTCCCCTCTTCGTTGGAAGGAAGGGGGCGAATCCTACTAGGAGTGGAGTCCTAATAGGACCCCCCATGGCGGGCTATAATTTTTTATTGTTCCATGCTATTATATTATCAACCTTGGATGTTTTATATGCATTTATGTGCTATTTTATATGATTTTTGTGCCAGTTTTTGTTTTTTCCTTGCTTTTGAGTTTTACACAAAAGGAATACCAAATGGAGTCCAATTGACATGCCAATTTTTGATGATTTTTTATGGACCAAAAGAAGCCCCCGGAGTAAAATAGTTGGGCCAGAAGAGTCATGAGCCATCCACGAGATAGGAGGGCGAGCCCAGGGGGTAGGGCGTGCCCTCCACCCTCGGACGACTCGGAGACCCCCCTGACGTGAGACCGAGGCCAAAAATTTCTATAAATACAGAAACCTCCAGAAAATAATCTAGATCAGGAGTTCCGCCGCCGCAAGCCTTCGTAGCCACCGAAAACCAATCGGGACCCTGTTCCGGCACCCTGGGGGAATCCCTCTCTGATGGCCATCTTCATCATCCCGGCGCTCTCCATGACGAGGAGGGAGTAGTTCACCCTCGGGGCTGAGGGTATGTACCAGTAGCTATGTGTTTGATATCTCTCTCTCTCTCGTGTTCTTGATTCGGAACGATCTGGATGTATCGCAAGCTTTGCTATTATAGTTGGATCTTATGATGTTTCTCCCCCTATACTCTCTTGTAATGGATTGAGTTTTCCCTTTGAAGTTATCTTATCGGATTGAGTCTTTAAGGATTTGAGAACACTTGACGTATGTCTTGCATGTGCTTATATGTGGTGACAATGGGATATCACGTGATCCACTTGATGTATGTTTTAGTGATCAACTTGTGAGTTCCGTGACCTCATGAACTTATGCATAGGGGTTGGCATACGTTTTCGTCTTGACTCTCCGGTAGAAACTTTGGGGCACTCTTTGAAGTTCTTTGTGTTGGTTGAATCGATGAATCTGAGATTGTGTGATGCATATCATACAATCATACCCACAGATACTTGAGGTGACATTGGAGTATCTAGGTGACATTAGGGTTTTGGTTGATTTGTGTCTTAAGGTGTTATTCTAGTATGAACTCTTGAATAGATCGATCGGAAAGAATAACTTTGAGGTGGTTTTGTACCCTACAATAATCTCTTCGTTTGTTCTCCGCTATTAGTGACTTTGGAGTGACTCTTTGTTGCATGTTGAGGGATAGTTATATGATCCAACTATGTTATTATTGTTGAGAGAACTTGCACTAGTGAAAGTATGAACCCTATGCCTTGTTTCAATGCATTGCAATACCATTTTTTATCATTAGTGACCTTGTTGTTTTTATATTTTCAGATTACAAAAACCTATATCTACCATCCATATTGCACTTGTATCACAATCTCTTCGCCGAACTAGTGCACCTATACAATTTACCATTTTATTGGGTGTGTTGGGTACACAAGAGACTCTTTGTTATTTGGTTGCAGGGTTGTTTGAGAGAGACCATCTTCATCCTACGCCTCCCATGGATTGATAAACCTTAGGTCATCCACTTGAGGGAAATTTGCTACTGTCCTACAAACCTCTGCACTTGGAGGCCCAACAACGTCTACAAGAAGAAGGTTGTGTAGTAGACATCACGTGCCACCCCTGGCCGACCACCTCCTCCTCCCCTCCTTTATATACGGGGGCAGGGGGCACCCCAAATGGAGACCAAGAATTCTCTTAGCCGTGTGCGGTGCCTCCCTCCACAGTTTACTCCTCCGGTCATAGCATCGTAGTGCTTAGGCGAAGCCCTGCGCGGATCACATCACCATCACCGTCACCACGCCGTCATGCTGTCGGAACTCTCCCTCGACCCTCTACCAGATCAAGAGTTTGAGGGACGTCATCGAGCTGAACGTGTGCTGAACACGGAGGTGTCTTAAGGTGTTATTCTAGTAGGAACTCTTGAATAGATCGATCAGAAAGAATAACTTTGAGGTGGTTTTGTACCCTACAATAATCTCTTCGTTTGTTCGCCGCTATTTGTGACTTTGGAGTGACTCTTTGTTGCATGTTGAGGGATAGTTATATGACCCAACTATGTTATTATTGTTAAGATAACTTGCACTAGTGAAAGCATGAACCCTAGGCCTTGTTTCAATGCATTGCAATACCATTTGTGCTCACTTTTATCATTAGTTACCTTGTTGTTTTTATATTTTCAGATTACAAAAGCCTATATCTACCATCCATATTGCACTTGTATCACCATCTCTTCGCCGAACTAGTGCACCTATACAATTTACCATTGTATTGGGTGTGTTGGGGGACACAAGAGACTCTTTGTTATTTGGTTGCAGGGTTGTTTGAGAGAGACCATCTTCATCCTATGCCTCCCACAGATTGATAAACCTTAGGTCATCCACTTGAGGGAAATTTTCTACTGTCCTACAAACCTCTGCACTTGGAGGCCCAACAACGTCTACAAGAAGGTTGTGTAGTATACATCAAGCTCTTTTCTGGCGCCATTGCCAGGGAGGTTAGCGCTTGAAGGTATATCTTTAGATCTTGCAATTGAATCTTTTAGTTTCTTGTTTTATCTCTAGTTTAGTCTATAAAAAGAAAACTACAAAAAAAATGGAATTAAGGTTGCCTCATATGCTTCATCTTTTTAATGTTTTTCGTGAAAATAAGGATTCCGATAATTGTGCCAAAGTGTTAGAAGAAGAATGTATTAAAATGTTTGGCACTAAATCTTTGGATGATGAGCATGTTATTAGTATGAATTCTTCGAATATCCATGATGCTAATGATATGCAAAGCCACAAGCTTGGGGATGCTATGTTTGATGAAGATGATATTTTTTTGTCCCCCAAGTTTCGATGAGCAAATTTATTTTGATGATAGCATGCCTCCTATTTATGATGATTATATTGATGAAAGTGGGTTTGGAAGAGTGTCAACTTTAGTAAGTAATGATCCCACTATTTTGGAGGGTGTTGAATCTTATTGTGATAATTATGAAAGTGGGTTTGGAGAGTTCATGACTTTAGTTAATGTTAATCCCACTATTTTGGAAGAGTGTCAACTTTGCATACATGTGGATCGTGTTAAGAATATGTTTTGTGATAGCTATATTGTTGAATTTGATTATGATCCTACATGTAATTATTATGAGGGAGGAACATATGCTTGTAGGAGTTGCAATAATATCAAGTTTCCTCTCTATGTGTTGAAAATCTTGAAGATTTGCTTGTTTTACCTTCATATGCAAGTTGATTCTTGTTCCCACAAGTTGTTCGCTTACAAAATCCCTATGCATAGGGAGTGGGTTAGACTTAAATGTGCTAGTCATATTCTTCATGATGCTCTCTTTATGTTTCAATGTGTATCTTTTATGTGAGCATCATTGAAATCATCATGCCTAGCTAGGGGCGTCAAACCATAGCGCTTGTTGGGAGGCAACCCAATTTTATTTTTGTTCTTTGCCTTTTGCTCCTATTTAGTAATAAATAATTCATCTAGCCTCTGTTTAGATGTGGTTTTATGTTTTAATTAGTGTTTGTGCCAAGTAGAACCTTTGGGAAGAATTGGGTGAAGTCTTTGTGATCTTGCTGTAAAAAACAGAAACTTTTGCGCTCACGAGATTAGCTGCCATTTTTTTACTGGAGAGTGCGATTAGGTTGATTCTTTTTGCAGATGATTAATAGACAAATTCCTCAGGTCCACCAATTTATCTTAGAATTTTTGGAGTGACATAAGTATTTGAATGATACAGATTACTACAGACTGTTATGCTTTTGACAGATTCTGTTTTCTATGTGTTGTTTGCTTATTTTGATGAATCTATGAGTAGTATCAGAGGGTATGAACCATAGAGAAGTTGGAATACAGTAGACATTACACCAATATGAATTTAGAATGAGTTCACAATAGTACCTAAGTGGTGATTTATTTTCTTATACTAACGGAGCTTACGAGTTTTCTGTTAAGTTTTGTGTTGTGAAGTTTTCAAGTTTTGGGTAAAGATTCAATGGAATATGGAATAAGGATTGGCAAGAGCCTAATATTGGGTATTCTCAAGGCACCCCAAGGTAATATTCAAGGACAACTAAGAGCTTAAGCTTGGGGATGCCCCGGATGGCATCCCCTCTTTCGTCTTCGTTCATCGGTAACTTTACTTGGAGCTATATTTTTATTCACCACATGATATGTGTTTTGATTGGAGCGTCATTTTATTTTGTTTTTGTTTTGCTTGTTGTTTGAATAAAATACTAAGATATGAAATTCTTAAATATTAGAGAGTCTTCACATAGTTACATAATTATTCAACTAATCATTGATCTTCACTTATATCTTTTGGAGTAGTTTGTCATTTGCTCTAGTGCTTCACTTATATCTTTTTAGAGCACGGCGGTGGTTTATTTTATAGAAATTATTGATCTCTCATGCTTCACTTATATTATTTTGAGAGTCTTTTAGAACAACATGGTAATTTGCTTTGGTTATAAATTTAGTCCTAATATGATAGGCATCCAAGAGGGGTATAATAAAAACTTTCATATAGAGTGCATTGAATACTATGAGAAGTTTGATACTTGATGATTGTTTTGAGATATGAAGATGGTGATATTAGAGTCGTGCTAGTTGAGTAATTGTGAATTTGAGAAATACTTGTGTTGAGGTTTGCAAGTCCCGTAGCATGCACGTATGGTAACCATTGTGTGACAAATTTGAAGCATGAGGTGTTTCTTTGATTGCCTTCCTTATGAGTGGCGGTCGGGGACGAGCGATGGTCTTTTCCTACCAATCTATCCCCCTAGGAGCATGCGCGTAGTGCTTGGTTTTTGATGACTTGTAGATTTTTGCAATAAGTATGTGAGTTCTTTATGACTAATGTTGAGTCCATGGATTATACGCACTCTCACCCGTCCATCATTGCTAGCCTCTTCGGTACCGTGCATTGCCCTTTCTCACCTCGAGAGTTGGTGCAAACTTCGCCGGTGCATCCAAACCCCGTGATATGATACGCTCTATCACACATAAACCTCCTTATATCCTCCTCAAAACAGCCACCATACCTACCTATTATGGCATTTCCATAGCCATTCCGAGATATATTGCCATGCAACTTTCCACCGTTTCGTTTATTATGACACGTTTCATCATTGTCATATTGCCTTGCATGATCATGTAGTTGACATCGTATTTGTGGAAAAGCCACCATGCATAATTTTTCATACATGTCACTCTTGATTCATTGCCCATCCCGGTACACCACCGGAGGCATTCATATAGAGTCATATTTTGTTCTAGTATCGAGTTGTAATCATTGAGTTGTAAATAAATAGAAGTGTAATGATCATCATTAATAGAGCATTGTCCCATAAAAAAAGAGAAAGGCCAAAAAAGGAAACGCCAAATAAAAAAAATAAAAAAAGGAAAGGCCAAAAAAGGCCAAATATAAAAAAGATAAAAGGGACAATGCTACTATCCTTTTTCCACACTTGTGCTTCAAAGTAGCACCATAATCTTCATGATAGAGAGTCTCTTATTTTGTCACTTTCATATACTAGTGGGAATTTTTCCTTATAGAACTTGGCTTGTACATTCCAACAATGGGCTTCTCAAATGCCATTAGTCTTCGTGAGCAAGCAAGTTGGATGCACACCCACTTAGTTTCTTTTGTTGAGCTTTCATACATTTATAGCTCTAGTGCATCCGTTGCATGGCAATCCCTACTCCTCGCATTGACATCAATTGATGGGCATCTCCATAGCCTGTTGATTAGCCTCGTCGATGTGAGACTTTCTCCCTTTTTGTCTTCTCCACACAACCCTCATCATCATATTCTATTCCACCCATAGTGCTATGTCCATGGCTCACGCTCATGTATTGCGTGAAAGTTGAAAAAGTTTGAGAATACTAAAGTATGAAACAATTGCTTGGCTTGTCATCGGGGTTGTGCATGATGGGAGCATTTTATGTGACGAAAATGAAGCATAGCCAAACTATATGATTTTGTAGGGATGAGCTTTCTTTGGCCATGTTATTTTGAGAAGACATAATTGCTTAATTAGTATGCTTGAAGTATTATTATTTTTATGTCAATATTAAACTTTTGTCTTGAATCTTATGGATCTGAATATTCTTGCCTCAATAAGGAAAATTGCATTGATAAATATGTTAGGTAGTGTTCCACATCAAAAATTCTGTTTTTATCATTTACCTACTCGAGGACGAGCAGGAATTAAGCTTGGGATGCTTGATACGTCTCCAACGTATCTATAATTTTTTTATTGTTCCATGCTATTATATTACCAACCTTGGATGTTTTATATGCATTTATATGCTATTTTATATGATTTTTGGGACTAACCTATTAACCTAGAGCCTAGTGCCAGTTTCTATTTTTTTCCTTGTTTTTGAGTTTTACAGAAAAGGAATACCAAACGGAGTCCAATTGACGTGCCAATTTTTGAAGATTTTTTATGGACCAAAAGAAGCCCCCGGAGTAAAATAGTTGGGCCAGAAGAGTCCTGAGCCATCCATGAGATAGGAGGGCGAGCCCAGGGGGTAGGGCGCGCCCTCCACCCTTGTGGACGACTCGGAAACCCCCTGACGTGAGACCGACGCCAAAAATTCCTATAAATACAGAAACCTCCAAAAAATAACCTAGATCGGGAGTTCCGCCGCCGCAAGCCTCCGTAGCCATCGAAAACCAATCGGGACCCTGTTCCGGCACCCTTCCGGAGGGGGAACCCCTCTCTGGTGGCCATCTTCATCATCCCGGCGCTCTCCATGACGAGGAGGGAGTAGTTCACCCTCGGGGCTGAGGGTATGTACCAGTAGCTATGTGTTTGATCTCTCTCTCTCTCTCTCTCGTGTTCTTGATTCGGAACGGTCTTGATGTATCGCGAGCTTTGCTATTATAGTTGGATCTTATGATGTCTCTCCCCCTCTACTCTCCTGTAATGGATTGAGTTTTCCCTTTGAAGTTATCTTATCGGATTGAGTCTTTAAGGATTTGAGAACACTTGACGTATGTCTTGCATGTGCTTATCTGTGGTGACAATGGGATATCACGTGATCCACTTGATGTATGTTTTGGTGATCAACTTGCGAGTTCCATGACCTCGTGAACTTATGCATAGGGGTTGGCACATGTTTTCGTCTTGACTCTCCGGTAGAAACTTTGGGGCACTCTTTGAAGTTCTTTGTGTTGGTTGAATAGATGAATCTGAGATTGTGTGATGCATATCATATAATCATACCCACGGATACTTGAGGTGACATTGGAGTATCTAGGTGACATTAGGGTTTTGGTTGATTTGTGTCTTAAGGTGTTATTCTAGTATGAACTCTTGAATAGATCGATCGGAAAGAATAACTTTGAGGTGGTTTCGTACCCTACAATAATCTCTTCGTTTGTTCTCCGCTATTAGTGACTTTGGAGTGACTCTTTGTTGCATGTTGAGGGATAGTTATATGATCCAACTATGTTATTATTGTTGAGAGAACTTGCACTAGTGAAAGTATGAACCCTATGCCTTGTTTCAATGCATTGCAATACCGTTTTTTTTATCATTAGTGACCTTGTTGTTTTTATATTTTCAGATTACAAAAACCTATATCTACCATCCATATTGCACTTGTATCACCATCTCTTCGCCGAACTAGTGCACCTATACAATTTACCATTGTATTGGGTGTGTTGGGTACACAAGAGACTCTTTGTTATTTGGTTGCAGTGTTGTTTGAGAGAGACCATCTTCATCCTACACCTCCCATGGATTGATAAACCTTAGGTCATCCACTTGAGGGAAATTTGCTACTGTCCTACAAACCTCTGCACTTGGAGGCCCAACAACGTCTACAAGAAGAAGGTTGTGTAGTAGACATCACGCGCCACCCCTGGCCGACCACCTCCTCCTCCCCTCCTTTATATACGGGGGCAGGGGGCACCCCAAATGGAGACCAAGAATTCTCTTAGCCGTGTGCGGTGCCTCCCTCCATAGTTTACTCCTCCGGTCATAGCGTTGTAGTGCTTAGGCGAAGCCCTGCGCGGATCACATCACCATCACCGTCACCACGCCGTCATGCTGTCGGAACTCTCCCTCGAACCTCTACCAGATCAAGAGTTTGAGGGACGTCATCGAGCTGAACGTGTGCTGAACACGGAGGTGCCGTACGTTTGGTACTTGGATCGTGAAGACGCTCGACTAAATCAACCGCATTAACCTAACGCTTCCGCTTTCGGTCTACGGGGGTACGTGGACACACTCTCCCCATTTTGTTGGTATGCATCTCCTAGATATATCTTGTGTGGTCGTAGGAATTTTTTTGAAATTGCATGCTACGTTCCCCAACAGGTTGTGGCTAGTAGTCACACTCTATAGAATTAGAGAGGTGTAGTGGTAGGGTTGAGGCGAACACGAGGCTCTCTTGTTATCATCCACATCTTGAGCCGCGCTTGGAACAAAATGAGGAAGACACAAATGATGTAGCTTTAAATTTCGAATCCACCCCTTCCCTGAAAATGGAGCAGACTTCCCTTATCATAGAGAATTTAAAACCCGCCATTAAAGAGGTGAAGTTCATGATGGTTAAGTTAGTGGTGGGTGTGAGAGCAATGGGTGGTTTGTGTGGCGGCGGGAAGTTTTGGTGGGGGAGCCTGAAGCTCCCCTCCCTGTCATGCGTCTACTCCCCCATCCCCAATATCGACCATAATATTTAGGCAATTGGGCCCTAACGAAGAGCCTGGCACTGATACTAATTGAAAGGGTCAAGAGGTCAACTGGGGGGGGGGGTCAATACGAGACTGCAAATTTTAAGTTAAACTTCCAATTTCAGGGCAATGCAGATGAAGTAAGTTCTTGTTAGAATAAGTCCGAGGCACTCCGTCGATCTACCGAGGACCAAGCAATCACACAAGCACGACACCGAGATTTGTTAACGAGGTTCACCGATATGGCTACATCCCCGAGCCTGACTATGGGCGCTCCTCCCCATGACACCGCTACAATACCGCACCCCGACCGCCCGGGCGCTAGCACATGCTGCCGGCTCCCCCCCGTGCCTGTGCTATTATGTTGGCATAGGTTACATCGTGTGTCTACCCCCGATATATATGAGAGGCCTAGGATACAAGTGTCCTACTTGGACACGACTCCATATCCTATCTAAACACAATACAACTACAAGTCCAACTGTAACCTACCTTGTACACATTATTCGACACAACTCTAACTAACTCCACCTTGGCGAATATTCTCCACCACCTTGGATTCATCCGTGTGTCGAACCTCCATGTACATTGCACTTGAGATACGTCGTTGGTAAGTCGCCTGGGCACTCTTAATCCCAAAAGGCATAGACACATAGTAGAAAGCTCCAAAAGGAGTGATAAAAGCCGTCTTCTCCTGATCCTTGACTGCCATCTTGATCTGATGATAACCAGAATAAGCATCTAAGAAACTCAAACATGCGCAACCCGCCGTTGCATCAATGATCTGATCGAATTGGGGGAGGGCAAAAGGATCATCCGGACAAGCCTTGTTCAGATCGGTGTAATCCACACACATACGCCAGGTGCCATTCTTTTTGAGTATAAGCACCGGGTTGGCTAACCACTCTGGGTGAAAGACTTCTACAATGAACCCAGCTGCCAAAAGCCGGGCCACCTCTTCTCCAATGGCCTTGCGCCTTTCTTCATTGAACCGTCGAAGAAATTGTCTGACAGGTTTAAACTTTGGATCAATATTGAGAGTGTGCTCAACGAGTTCCCTCGGAACACCCGGCATGTCTGAAGGTTTCCATGCGAAGATGTCCCGGTTCTCATGGATGAACTCGATGAGCACGCTTTCCTATTTTGGATCCAAGTTAGCACTGATGATGAACTGCTTGTATGAGTCGCCAGGCACAAAGTCAACCATCTTGGTGTCATCAGCTGATTTGAACTTCAACACCGGCTCATGCTCTATTGTTGGTTTCTTTAATGACGTCATGTCTGCCGGGTCAACATGATCTTTGTAAAATTTTAACTCCTCTATTGCACAGACAGATTCAGCATAGGCAACATCACCTTCTTCACACTCCAAAGCTATTTTCCGGCTCCCGTGTACTATAATGGTGCCCTTATAACCCGGCATCTTAAGCTGCAAATACACATAACATGGTCGAGCCATAAATTTGGCATAAGCCGTCCGTCCAAACAGAGCATGATATGGGCTTTTGATCTTAACCACCTCAAAGGTTAATTTTTCTGCTATGGAGTCATACTCATCCCCAAAGGCTACTTCCAGTTCAATCTTACCCATTGGGTATGCCGACTTGCCAGGAACCACATCGTGAAAAACAGTGTTGGATTGTTTAAGACTCTTATTAGTCAATCCCATCCGGCGGAACGTCTCATAGTAGAGGATGTTGATGCTGCTGCCTCCATCCATGAGTACTTTAGTGAATTTGTATCCACCAACCTGAGGTGCCACCACCAAAGCCAAGTGACCCGGATTATCGACCCGGGGTGGGTGATCCTCTCTGCTCCACACAATAGGCTGCTTTGACCAACGTAAGTAACGTGGAACCGCCGGCTCAACGGCATTGACGGCCCTGTTGTGAAGTTTCTGGTCTCTCTTACATAAGCTATTGGTGAATACATGGTATTGCCCACTATTCAGCTGCTTCGGATTGCTCTGATATCCGGACTACTGTTGCTGATTACCTTGGCCGGGTTGCGGATTATACCCTCCTTGGTTACCAGGATGGCCTTGACCGTGGAATCCTCCTCCACATAAGCCGGCGCCCAGGCCTTGGAAACTGCCTCCACCTGAGCCGCTGCTACGTCTTGAGCTTGTGTTGGTTTTCCCCGAAGAGGAAGGCATGATGCAGCAGAGTAGCGTAAGTATTTCCCTCAGTTTTTGAGAACCAAGGTATCAATCCAGTAGGAGGCCACGCTCAAGTCCCTCGTACCTGCACAAAACAATAGCTACTCGCAACCAACGCGATTAGGGGTTATCAATCCCTTCACGGTCACTTACGAGAGTGAGATCTGATAGATATAATATTTTTGGTATTTTTGGTATAAAGATGCAAAGTAAAACGTAAAGGTAAAGTAAAAAAGCAAAACAAGATTAAAGTGATGGAGATTGATATAATGAGAATAGACCCGGGGGCCATAGGTTTCACTAGTGGCTTCTCTCAAGAGCATAAGTATTCTATGGTGGGTGAACAAATTACTGTTGAGCAATTGACAGAATTGAGCATAGTTATGAGAATATCTAGGCATGATCATGTATATAGGCATCACGTCCATGACAAGTAGACCGAAACAATTCTGCATCTACTACTATTACTCCACTCATCGACCGCTATCCAGCATGCATCTAGAGTATTAAGTTAAAAACAGAGTAACGCCTTAAGCAAGATGACATGATGTAGAGAGATAAATTCATGCAATATGAAATAAACCCCATCTTGTTATCCTCGATGGCAACGATGCAATACGTGCCTTGCTGCCCCTTCTGTCATTGGGAAAGGACACCGCAAGATCGAACCCAAAGCTAAGCACTTCTCCCATGGTAAGAACTACCAATCTAGTTGGCCAAACCAAACAGATAATTCGAAGAGACTTGCAAAGATAACCAATCATACATAAAAGAATTCAGAGAAGATTCAAATATTATTCATAGATAGACTTGATCATAAACCCACAATTCATCGGTCTCAACAAACACACCGCAAAAATAAGATTACATCGAATAGATCTCCACAAGAGAGGGGGAGAACTTTGTATTGAGATCCAAAAAGAGAGAATAAGCCATCTAGCTACTAACTATGGACCCGAAGGTCTGAGGTAAACTACTAACACTTCATCGGAGAGGCTATGATGATGTAGAAGCCCTCCGTGATGACGGCCCTCTTCCGGCGGAGCTCCGGAACAGGCCCCAAGATGGGATCTCGTGGATACAGAAAGTTGCGGCGGTGGAATTAGGTTTTTGGCTCCTGTTCTGATCGTTTGGGGGTACGTGTGTATATATAGGAGGAAGGAGTATGTCGGTGGAGCACCGAGGGGCCCACGAGGCAGGGGGGCGCGCCCTAGGGGGGCGCGCCCCCACCCTCATGACCTCCTCTTTGACTCCTTAGAGTAGGGTCCAAGTCTCCTGGATCACGTTCGGTGGGAAAATCACGTCCCCGAAGATTTTATTCCGTTTGGACTCCGTTTGATATTCTGTTTCTTCGAAACACTGAAATAGGCAAAAAACAGCAATTCTGGGCTGGGCCTCCGGTTAATAGGTTAGTCCCAAAAATAATATAAAAGTGGAAAATAAAGCCCAATATAGTCCAAAACAGTAGATAATATAGCATGGAGCAATCAAAAATTATAGATACGTTGGAGACGTATCAGGCATCCCCAAGCTTAATTCCTGCTTGTCCTCGAGTAGGTAAATGATAAAAAGAGAATTTTTGATGCGGAGTGCTACTTGGCATAATTTGAATGCAAATCTTCTTAATTGTGATATGAATATTCAGATTCGAAAGATTCAAGACAAAAGTTTATATTGACATAAAAATAATAATACTTCAAGCATACTAACAAAGCAATTATGTCTTCTCAAAATAACATGGCCAAAGAAAGTTATCCCTACAAAATCATATAGTCTGGCTATGCTCTATCTTCACCACACAAAATATTTAAATCATGCACAACCCCGATGACAAGCCAAGCAATTGTTTCATACTCTAACTTTTTCAAAACTTTTTCAATCTTCACGTAATACATGAGCGTGAGCCATGGATATAGCACTATAGGTGGAATAGAATGGTGGTTGTGGAGAAGAAAAAAAGGAGGGGAAGATAGTCTCACATCAACTAGGCGTATCAACGGGCTATGGAGATGCCCATCAATAGATATCAATGTGAGTGAGTAGGGATTGCCATGCAACAGATGCACTAGAGCCATAAGTATATGAAAGCTCAAAAAGAAACTAAGTGGGTGTGCATCCAACTTGCTTGCTCACGAAGACCTAGGGCAATTTGAGGAAGCCCATCATTGGAATATACAAGCCAAGTTCTATAATGAAAGATTCTCACTAATATATGAAAGTGATAACATGAGAGACTCTCTACTATGAAAATCATGGTGCTACTTTGAAGCACAAGTGTGGTAAAAGGATAGTAACATTGTCCCTTCTCTCTTTTTCTCTCATCATTTTTTTATTATTTATTTTTTTATTTGGGCCTTTTCTCTTTTTTATGGCCTCTTTTATTTCTCTTTTTATTTGGGCTTCTTTGGCCTCTTTTATTTATTTTTCGTCCGGAGTCTCATCCCGACTTATGGGGGAATCATAGTCTCCATCATTCTTTCCTCACTTGGGACAATGCTCTGAAAATGATGATCATCACACTTTTATTTTTCTTACAACTCAACAATTACAACTCGATACTTAGAACGAAATATGACTCTATATGAATGCATCCAGCGGTGTACCAGGATATGCAATATGACAATGATGGAGTGTGTCATGATGAACTAGATGGTGGAAAGTTGCATGGCAACATATCTCGGAATGGCTATGGAAATGCCATAATAGGTAGGTATGGTGGCTGTTTTGAGGAAGGTATATGGTAGGTGTATGATACCGGCGAAAGGTGCGCGGTATTAGAGAGGCTAGCAAAGGTGGAAGGGTGAGAGTGCGTATGATCCATGGACTCAACATTAGTCATAAAGAACTCATATACTTATTGCAAAAATCTAGAAGTTATCAAAGCAAAGTATTACGCGCATGCTCCTAGGGAGATAGATTGGTAGGAAAATACCATCGCTCGTCCCCGACCGCCACTCATAAGGAAGACAATCAATAAATAAATCATGCTCCGATTTCATCACATAACGGTTCATCATACGTGCATGCTACGGGAATCACAAACTTTAACACAAGTATTCTTTAAATTCACAACTACTCAACTAGCATTACTTTAATATTATCACCTCCATATCTCAAAACAATTATCAAGCTTCAATCATTTCTTAGTATTCAACACACTCAAAAGAAAGTTTCACAAATCTTGAATACCAAGCATATTATTTTAAGCAAATTACCGTGCTATTAAGACTCTCAAAATAATTTAAGTGAAGCATGAGAGATAAATAGTTTCTTTAAAAAAATCCACCACCGTGCTCTAAAAGATCTAAGTGAAGCACATAGAGCAAAATTATAATGCTCAAAAGATATAAGTGAAGCACATAGAGCAAAACTACTTAGCTCAAAAGATATAAGTGAAGCACATAGAGTATTCTATCAAATTTTAATTCATGTATGGCTCTCTCAAAAGGGTGTGTACAGCAAGGATGATTTTGGCATACTAAGACACAAAGACACAAATAATAGAAGACGCTCCAAGCAAAACACATATCATGTTGGTGAATAAAAATATAGCTCCAAGTAAATTACCGATGGAAGTGGACGAAAGAGGGGATGCCTCCCGGGACATCCCCAAGCTTTGACTTTTTGGTGTCCTTGGATTATCTTGGGGGTGCCATGGGAATCCCCAAGCTTAGGCTCTTGCCACTCCTTGTTCCATAATCCATCAAAAGAATTCACCCAAAACTTGAAAACTTCACAACACAAAACTCAAAATAGAAAACTCGTGAGCTCCGTTAGCGAAAGAAAACAAAATACCACTTCAAGGTACTGTAATGAACTCATTCTTTATTTATATTGGTGTTAAACCTAATGTATTCCAACTTATATATGGATTATAAACTATTTTACTAACCATAGATTCATCAAAATAAGCAAACAACACACTAAAAACAGAATCTGTCAAAAACAGAACAGTCTGTAGTAATCTGTAGCTAGCGCAAGATCTGGAACCCCAAAAATTCTAAAATAAATTGCTGGACGTGAGGAATTTATCTATTAATCATCTGCAAAAATAATTAACTAAATATCACTCTTCAAATAAAAATGACAGCAGTTCTAGTGAGCGCTAAAGTTTCTGTTTTTTACAGCAAGTTCAACAAGACTTTCCCCAAGTCTTCCCAATGGTTCTACTTGGAACAAACACTAATTAAACACAAAAAACACAACCAAAACATAGTCTAAATAATTTATTTATTACTAATCAGGAGCAAACAGCAAGGAATAAAAATAAAATTGGGTTGCCTCCCAACAAGCGCTATCATTTAACGCCCCTAGCTAGGCATAAAAGCGAGGATAGATCTAAGTATTGCCATCTTTGGTAGGCAATCCATAAGTGGCTCTCATGATAGTTTCATATGGTAATTTTATTTTATTTCTTGGAAAGTGTTCCATGCCCTTTTTTAATGGAAATTGAAATCTAATATTCCCTTCCTTCATATCAATAATCGCACCAACCGTTCTAAGGAAAGGTCTACCAAGAATAATAGGGCAAGAAAGATTGCAATCTATATCAAGAACAATGAAATCTACGGGCACATAATTCCTATTTGCAACAATAATAACATAATTAATCCTTCCCATAGGTTTCTTAATAGTGGAATCCGCAAGATGCAAGTTTAGAGAGCAATCATCAAAATTACGGAAATCTAGCAAATCACACAAAGTCTTGGGAATAGTGGAGACACTAGCACCCAAATCACACAAAGCATAAAACTCATGATCTTTAATTTTAATTTTAATAGTTGGTTCCCACTCATCATAGAGTTTTCTAGGGATAGAAACTTTCAACTCAAGTTTTTCTTCATAAGATTGCATCAAGGCATCAACAATATGTTCGGTGAAGGCTTTATTTTGACTATAAGCATGTGGAGAATTTAGCACGGATTGCAACAAGGAGATACAATCAATTAAAGAGCAACTTTCATAATTAAATTCCTTGAAATCCAATATAGTGGGTTTAGCAACATCTAGATTTTTATTTCTTTCAATCCCACTTTCATCAATTTCATCATTAAGATCTAAATACTCTAAATTTTTAGAACGCCTTCTAGGTAAAGGAAGATCATATTCAGTTTCATCAAGATTAATATTGCAAAACAAAGATTTAATAGGGGACACATCAATAACTTTTAGATCTTCATCTTGATTTTCATAGGAATTGGAAGAACACGCTTTAATAAAGGCATCTGTAGAAGCACGCATCCTAGCGGTTCTTTCCTTGCACTCATCAATGGAAATTCTCATGGCTTTAAGAGACTCATTGATATCATGCTTAGGAGGAATAGATCTAAGCTTTAAAGAATCAACCTCAAGAGAAATTCTATCAACGTTTCTAGCCAAATCATCAACTTTAAGCAATTTCTCTTCAAGCAAAGCATTAAAATTCTTTTGTGAATTCATAAACTCTTTAACACTATTCTCAAATTCAGAGGGCATCTTATTATAATTCCCATAAGAGTTGTTGTAGGAATTCCCATAATTATTAGAAGGATTACTAGGATATGGCCTAGGATTAAAATTCCCTCTATAAGCGTTGTTACCAAAATTATTCCTACCAACAAAATTCACATCCATAGATTCATTGTTATTCTCAATCAAAGTAGACAAAGGCATATCATTAGGATCAGAAGAAACACTCTTAGTAGCAAATAATTTCATAAGTTCATCCATCTTTCCACTCAAAACATTGATTTCTTCTATCGCATGCACTTTTTTATTAGAAGATCTTTCAGTGTGCCATTGAGAATAATTAACCATAATATTATCTATGAGTTTAGTAGCATCTCCTAAAGTGATTTCCATAAAAGTGCCTCCCGCGGCCGAATCTAAAAGATTTCTAGAAGCAAAATTCAATCCGGCATAAAAAATTTGTATGATCATGCACAAATTCAAACCATGAGTAGTAGGGGTGGGCATATAAACCGATGAACCGAACACCGATCCGAAGCCGAAACCGAAAAAACCGAATTTTCAGTTTTTTATGCTATCACAGAAAAATTCGGTTTTTAGGTCTGCTAACCGAACTTAATTTGGTCGGTGCAAGAGTTTCTTGCGGTTAACCGAGGACACCGAAACGGCCGCGCTCACGAACACTTCTCCCGCCCTCACGCTCACGTGTCGCTAAGCCTGAATTTTTTTCACGCTAGCACCAGGTAGCCTTCGTGCGACAGTGACGGAGACTTTGGCATGGGCCAAGCCAACTACATGCGTGTAAGGCCCAAGTTACCGTGGGCTTTCTTTTCTAGTGTGTGGCCAGTTTCCAAGTACGTCCTTGTACGTACGAGAAGCAGCAGAGCAGAGGCGCTACTGGTTGCTGCAGTGCTGGTTAGTTTAGTCCCACCTCGTCCAACCAAAGAGAATTGTGTGAGGACCTCAGCTATATAATAGAGAGCACAGGTGGAGGAACCAATGCATCTAAAATTCTTTCAGCGCATACAACAAGTACGGTATAAACCGTACACCGAACCGAATATCTCGGTTAACCGAATTTTCGGTTAGTCATATTTTGAAGTCATTTTCAGTTTCTAGCTCTATTAACCGAATTTAAAAATTAACCAAATGGTAGAAACTGAAAATTCGGTTTATACCGAATGCCCAGGCCTAATGAGTAGGGCAATTACGTATCATTAATTTCATTCTCTCCCAAGCTTGTGCAACATGTTCATGATCAAGTTGCTTAAAATTCATAATATCATTTCTAAGAGAGATGATCTTAGCGGGAGGGAAATACTTAGAGATAAAAGCATCTTTGCACTTGTTCCAAGAATCAATACTATTCTTAGGCAAAGACGAAAACCAAGCTTTAGCACGATCTCTAAGCGAAAAAGGAAATAGCTTCAATTTAACGACATCATTATCGACATCTTTTTTCTTTTGCATATCACATAAATCGACGAAGCTATTCAGATGAGTAGCGACATCTTCACTAGGAAGGCCGGCGAATTTATCTTTCATAACAAGATTCAACAAAGCAGTATTAATTTCACAAGATTCAGCATCGGTAAGAGGAGAAATCGGAGTGCTAAGGAAATCATTATTATTGGTATTGGTGAAGTCACACAATTTGGTATTATCTTGAGCCATCGCGACAAACAAGCAAACTAGCACACGAGCAGACAAGAGCAAACGGGCAAAAGAGGCAAATAGAGAGGGAGGATAGAGAAAGAGAGAGGGCGAATAAAATGGCAAGGGTGAAGTGGGGGGAGAGGAAAACGAGAGGCAAATGGCAAATAATGTAATGCGAGAGATAGGGATTGTGATGGGTACTTGGTATGTTGACTTTTGTGCAGACTCCCCGGCAACGGCGCCAGAAATCCTTCTTGCTACGTCTTGAGCTTGCATTGGTTTTCCCTAAAGAGGAAGGGATGATGCAGCAGAGTAGCGTAAGTATTTCCCTCAGTTTTTGAGAACCAAGGTATCAATCCAGTAGGAGGCCACGCTCAAGTCCCTTGTACCTGCACAAAATGATAGCTACTTGCAACCAACACGATTAGGGGTTGTCAATCCCTTCACGGTCACTTACGAGAGTGAGATCTGATAGATATACTATTTTTGGTATAAAGATGCAAAGTAAAAAGTAAAGGCAAAGTAAAAAGCAAAACAAGATTAAAGTGATGGAGATTGATATGATGAGAATAGACCCGGGGGCCATAGGTTTCACTAGTGGCTTCTCTCAAGAGCATAAGTATTCTACGGTGGGTGAACAAATTACTGTTGAGCAATTGACAGAATTGAGCATAGTTATGAGAATATCTAGGCATGATCATGTATATAGGCATCACGTCCGTGACAAGTAGACCCGAAACGATTCTGCATCTACTACTATTAATCCACTCATCGACCGCTATCCAGCATGCATCTAGAGTATCAAGTTAAAAAAAGAGTAACGCCTTAAGCAAGATGACATGATGTAGAGAGATAAATTCATGCAATATGAAATAAACCCCATCTTGTTATCCTCGATGGCAACGATGCAATACGTGCCTTGCTGCCCCTTCTGTCACTGGGAAAGGACACCGCAAGATCAAACCCAAAGCTAAGCACTTCTCCCATGCTAAGAACTACCAATCTAGTTGGCCAAACCAAACGGATAATTCGAAGAGACTTGCAAAGATAACCAATCATACATAAAAGAATTCAGAGAAGATTCAAATATTATTCATAGATAGACTTGATCATAAACCCACAATTCATCGGTCTCAACAAACACACCGCAAAAATAAGATTACATCGAATAGATCTCCACAAGAGAGGGGGAGAACTTTGTATTGAGATCCAAAAAGAGAGAATAAGCCATCTAGCTACTAACTATGGACCTGAAGGTCTGAGGTAAACTACTCACACTTCATCGGAGAGGCTATGATGATGTAGAAGCCCTCCGTGATGACGGCCCTCTTCCGGCGGAGCTCCGGAACAGGCCCCAAGATGGGATCTCGTGGATACAGAAAGTTGCGGCGGTGGAATTAGGTTTTTGGCTCCTGTTCTGATCGTTTGGGGGTACGTGTATACATAGGAGGAAGGAGTACATCAGTGGAGCACCGAGGGGCCCACGAGGCAGGGGGCGCGCCCTAGGGGGGGCGGCCCCCACCCTCGTGACCTCCTCTTTGACTCCTTGGAGTAGGGTCCAAGTCTCCTGGATCACGTTCGGTGAGAAAATCACGTTCCCGAAGATTTTATTCCGTTTGGACTCCATTTGATATTATGTTTCTTCGAAACACTGAAATAGGCAAAAAACAGCAATTCTGGGCTGGGCCTCCGGTTAATAGGTTAGTCCCAAAAATAATATAAAAGTGGAAAATAAAGCCAAATATAGTCCAAAACAGTAGATAATATAGCATGGAGCAATCAAAAATTATAGATACGTTGGAGACGTATCAGCCGCCACCTGGGTCGTGACCTCCATCAAACGCGTTTGAATTTTTAAACGCCTTCATGATCGTACAATCTTTCCACGGGTGGGTGGCTGGCTTCTCCCGGGTGCCGTGTTTTGGACAAGGCTCATTCAATAATTGCTCAAGGGTGGGACCTGACCCGCCCGACCGAGGGGGCTGTGGGAGTCCTGGATTAGGGGGTGTTCGGGTAGCTGGACTATACCTTCAGCCGGACTCCTGGACTATGAAGATACAAATTGAAGACTTCATCCCATGTCCGGATGGGACTTTCCTTGGCGTGGAAGGCAAGCTTGGCGATGCGGATATTCAAGATCTCCTACCATTGTAACCGACTCTATGTAACCCTAACCCTATCCGGTGTCTATATAAACCAGAGGGTTGTAGTCCGTAGGACATCAACTCCATATACAACAATCATACCATAGGCTAGCTTCTAGGGTTTAGCCTCCTTGATCTCGTGGTAGATCTACTCTTGTACTACCCATATCATCAATATTAATCAAGCAGGAGTAGGGTATTACCTCCATCGAGAGGGCCCGAACCTGGGTAAAAACATCGTGTCCCTTGTCTCCTGTTACCATCCGGTCTTGACGCACAGTTCGGGACCCCCTACCCGAGATCCGCCGATTTTGACACCGACATTGGTGCTTTCATTGAGAGTTCCTCTGTGTCGTCGCAATCAGGAAGGATGCCTCCTCCCGTCTTTAAAGACGGCGCCGTTGCTAAGGGAGCCTTGGCTGTCGGCCAAACTCTCCGGCTAGGTGGTTTCCTCATGATCGCCTGTTCGGCTGTTGCGCCGACGGTGACCTCTCGGGTCATCAAAAGCAACCTACACGTCAGCTCTGAGCTTGTCGAGCAGCTAGATCCAATGGAGCTCTCTTCCGTAAACGGGCTCTTGGATCGCATCGCCGCCCTGGGGGTCGCTACGGATTACGACCAGGTTGGGCTTAAACCCGATCTAAGAGAAATTAACTCTCCCCAAGTCACCCACCACGTTGCCGTGGTAGAGGCGCAGTGCGGCGACCCTTCATCTATTTTAAGGACTAGCTACGTCCGAATTCCCGACCCCTCCAAGCCGGATACCCGCGGAGGGGAGGATGTAACTCAAGACCTGAGCTTAGGATCAGGCAACGGGCTAGATTCATTGGACAACATCCAAGAATCCGAACTTCAGAGTTCGGAAACTCTTCGGCCTCCGAATCTTGGATTGGGTGAGGTTTCAGATTCAACGACACCCGCCCACCCGAACATAAGCGATCTCTCCCAAATCAGGCTGAGGCCCGAGGAAACAGTACATCATTACTGGGCCAGATTCCTCCTGGTTATGAACAGGATAAAGGATTGCCGCGAGGGAGACGCAATCTCAATTTTCTGCAGTAATTGCACGGACGAGGGAATCCTTAATGCCGTAAGTCGTCGTGATATTACACGCTTCGCTGACTTGGCGTCCATAGTACAAAAATACTGTGCGATGGAAAGCGCCTGGAAAACCGAAATAAAATTTTGGGATAATCCGGCCTTGAATAGTAATCCCATCCGAACTAAGAGGGTGCATCATCATAGGACACCCGTGATAAACACCAAAAAGCCAAAACCCTCTACAAGGCATGGAACCGTACTGGAAAGGTGGCTTGATGGACCCTGTAGAATTCACAGTACAGAGGACGCCACACCAACTCACAGCCTTAGAGCATGTTGGATACTCCGGCGGGTGGCCAAAATTGGCGAGGACCTCTTAATTCTGGAGGCCGCAGAAAGCCAGCCCGAGGACACCAGTACCGTTCTCACAGTCTTCGAGACTTTCGCATCAAACAATATGCGAAAAAGAACACTCCGCAGCCTCGCCGGAGTCTATCAAGTTGCAACAATAAATCCATGGAGCGACACTGCTATTACCTTCAACGCAAGTGATGAACCTAGATTCCGAACAGCCCGAGCACCAGCCGCATTGGTCCTCAGTCCCATAGTGGACGGCTTTCGCCTCACCAAGGTGCTCATGGATGGAGGTAGCGGACTGAACCTCATTTATGAGGAAACCCTTCAAAAAATGGAAATAGACTGGAACCGCATCGAGCGAAGCAGCACAACCTTTAGAGGAATAATCCCCAGTCGGGAAGCGCGCTGCACATGAAAAATCACACTAGATGTGGTGTTCGGCACGCCGGATAATTACAGGTCCGAAGAAGTCACGTTTCAGGTGGCCCCGTTCAAAAGCGGATATCACGCCTTACTAGGGTGGGAAGCATTCACAATCTTCCAAGCAATACCCCATTACGGGTACATGAAGCTTAAGATGCCCGGGCCGAACGGAATTATCACTCTAGCTAGTGATCCGGACATAGCACTCCGCGTCGAAAACAAGACGGCCGCATTAGCCCTTAAGGCACTATCCGAAGCCTTAGCGGCCGAGGAACTGACTGCGCTGTGCTCCATGGTTAACAGGGATGATGTGATACTCGACAAGAGATCCAAATCCACATCCTTCAAGCCAGCTGACGAAATAGTCAAATTCCAGGTCCATCCAACGGACCCCAATAAAACAGCTTCCATCGGGGCACGACTGAACCCTGATGTAGACGCCGCACTGCGAGAGTTCCTACGAGAGAACTGGGACATTTTCGCCTGGCACCCTTCAGACATGCCAGGGATCCCACGCAGGCTGGCCGAACACAGCTTAAATATCCTAAAAGGATTCAAACCTGTCAAACAAGCCCTTCGGCGTTTTTCTGAACCCAAGAGGCAGGCTATGGGAGAGGAGCTAGCCAAGCTATTGGAGGCCGGATTCATTAGAGACATAAAACATCCGGACTGGCTAGCAAACCTGGTGATGGTACCAAAGAAGGACAAATCCTGGCGCCTGTGTGTCGATTTTAAAGACCTTAACAAGGCTTGCCCAAAGGATCCCTTCCCCCTCCCCCGTATCGATCAAATTATCGATGCCACTGCAGGACACGATTCGTTGTGTTTCCTCGACGCATACTCCGGTTACCATCAAATCAAGATGGCAGAATCAGACCAAGCCACAACAGCATTCATCACACCATACGGCCCATTCTGCTTCAACACAATGCCCTTCGGGCTGAAAAACGCCGGTGCAACATATCAGCGCATGATCCAGACATGTCTGGCAAACCAGATCGGCAAAACAGTGGAGGCGTATGTGGATGATGTGGTCGTCAAATCAAGACATGTCGAATCTCTAGTAGACGACTTGAGGCTTGCATTCGATAACCTCCGAAAATATGACATCAAGCTCAACCCGGAAAAATGCGTCTTCGGCATTCCAGCCGGAAAGCTCTTGGGCTTCATTGTATCCGGTAGAGGAATTGAAGCAAATCCAGCCAAGATCCGAGCTTTGTCACAATTGGATATCCCAAAGGACCTCAAACAAATACAAAATTAACCGGATGCGTGGCGGCTTTAAGCCGCTTCATCTCCCGCTTGGGAGAAAAGGCACTACCCCTCTATCGCCTCCTTTGGCGCACCGAACACTTCGAGTGGACGGATGCCGCCACGGCCGAACTTGATGAAATAAAAGCCATATTGGCAACAAACCCAGTCCTGGCCGCACCGAACACCGGCGAACCAATGTTACTGTACATTGCAGCAACACATCAAGTTGTCAGCGCAGTGCTTGTTGTCGAGCGGGAAACAAATGGACACAAATTCCCCCTTCAAAGGCCGGTCTACTACGTGTCCACTGTCCTCACTCCATGCAAATCACGGTACCCGCATTATCAAAAGATTGCATACGCAGTATTCATGGCATCCAGGAAGCTACGACACTACTTTAAGAGTGTTCCATAACAGTAGCCTCGGAAGTACCACTCAACGATATTATCAACAACCGCGATGCAACGGGCCGGATTGCAAAATGGGCCATCGAGCTTCTCCCGTTCGATATAACCTATAAGCCACGGCGAGCTATTAAATAGCAAGTTTTGGCCGACTTCGTCGCAGAATGGACGGAAGCCGAGCTCCCTAAAGAGTACGTCACATATTCAAACTGGATTATGCATTTCGACGGCTCCAAAATGTTGGCCGGACTGGGGGCTGGTGTCGTCCTGACGTCCCCCACAGGAGACACAATCCAATATGTGCTCTAGATCATGTACACGGATTCCAACAATGCAGCCGAATATGAGGCCCTCCTACATGGTCTCCGGATAGCAGTATCCATGGGTATCCAGTGCCTAGAGGTACGCGGGGATTCAAACCTCACGATATCCCAAATAAATGGAGACTTCGACGCCAAGGACCCAAAAATGGCAGCTTACCGCAACGCCATCCTAAAAATGTCAGCTCGGTTCGAAGGGCTGGAGTTTCACCATATAGCCCGAGAAAACAATCAAGCAGCGGACGTCCTGGCACGCATCGGAGCAAAACGCGATGCAGTCCCCCCAACATCTTTTTGGAAAGATTGTTCAAGCCATCCGTAGCATGGGAGGGGGAACCCGCAAATAAAATCCCGGACCTAGCCGCACCACTCAACGCCGAACAATCTGACATAATTGGAGGCTCTGCCAATGAAATTACACCTTCAGCCCATGTAATAATGGCGGTTATCGCCCCGTGGACAGAACCATTCCTAGCCTACCTTACTAGGCAGGAACTCCCGGAGGACCAAAATGAGGCCCGCTGCATAGTGCGGCGATCTAAAGCCTATAGAGTCCATGAGGGAGAGCTTTATAAGAAAAGCACTACCGGATTCCTTCAAAGGTGCATCTCCGAAGAGGAAGGGCGAAACCTTCTGGCTGAAATTCATGCCGGACTCGATGGTCACCACGCCGCTGCTCGGTCCCTTGTTAGCAAGGCTTTCCGTACAGGCTTTTATTGGCCGACGGCCCGGGCAGACGCTCAGGACCTAGTCCAACGATGCGTTGGTTGCCAACTTTTTGCCAACCAAAGCCATATGCCACCCACCGCACTCCAAACTATACCCATCACCTGGCCTTTTGCGGTCTGGGGGCTTGACATGGTCGGACCCTTAAAGGTGGGACCCATAGGAAAAAATACTTACTGGTCATGGTGGATAAGTTCACCAAATGGATAGAAGCCAAGCCTGTTAAAACGGCCGAATCTGGACCTGTGATAGACTTCATATCTGGGGTTGTACACCGTTATGGCGTCCCCCACAGCATCATAACCGATAACGGTACAAACTTTACCGTCGACGAGGTAAAACTCTGGTGCAAAAACATGGGCATCAAGCTCGATTATGATTCCGCCTATCACCCATAAACCAACGGCCAGGTCGAACATGCAAATGGTCTTATCATGAGCGGCATTAAACCCAGACTGGTGCGGTCCCTCAAGGAATCTAACACGCACTGGGTAGAGGAGCTCAACTCCGTGCTATGGGGGCTGCAGACCACGCCAAATCGCACCACCGGATACACACCATTTTTTATGGTGTACGGCGCAGAGGCAGTTCTGCCCTGCGACGTAATTCATGACTCACCTAGAGTGCGCATGTACGAAGAAAGAGAAGCCGAGCTCGATCGGCAGGACAACTTGGACGCCTTGGAGGAGGAGCGTGACGTGGCAAAAGCCCGTTCCGCATTTTATCAACAGCAGGCCCGAAGATATCAAAGCAGAGAAGTACGGGCCAAAAATTACAATGTTGGCGAACTAGTTCTACGCCTGCCGGATAAGAAAAAGGACAAACTCAAGCCCAAGTGGGAAGGTCCATTCATAATCGACTAAGTCCTGACTGGTGGGGCGTACCGCCTGCGAGATGCGTCGGATAACCGACTCGATCCGAACCCGTGGAACGCCATCCGTCTCCGAAGATTCTATGCCTAGCGCCGGACTCTGTGTTCGTCTCCTTCCTCTGTCCATTTTTTTGCATTTTTCTGTCTTACATTTCTCTCCTTCCCCTCTTTTCTTTTATAGCCCTTAAAGGCTCATCTAGTGACGCGCCACTCGCGCTCATTAAACCTGGGGGCTTCTTTAATAGAAGCTTATTTATACGGGCTTCACGCCCAACACATGCGTCAAACTTCCGCATGTACCTTTTTCTTCACCATTATATGCATCGATATGACTTAAGTTTTGGCCAAGCTGGGTTGCCTGGCTCCTGTGCTTACCCCTACGTTCCCGATTGTTTGGCTAGGCGGTAAAGGGAGCACCTCTGCGATTGTTACTGCCGGGTCAGCCGGATGTGTACCTCAGACTGGGTGAAGCCGAAAGCTAGCATTCTTAAGGGAATATTCGGTCGGTGAAATAAAAGATGATCTTTTTACTCATTTTATGCGCCCCCAGATGCCTTTTTCTGCGTCTTTTCATGCAGTCCGGACATGCACTTTAGGGCATGCCTCCCAGCGAAAGGAACCCCTAACGGAACTATTCTCTCTGGAAGATGTTTCTTACTAACCATGTAATATAACATAACTAGTTGGGCACTTGTTTGATAAAGCACTAATGACCCCTACGCCTGGTCTCCACGCATACCCCGGTTCTTATATAACCGCTATGGTATTCGGACACACTCCGGACCGTCAGGTCCCGAGGTTGAAGCGAAAAGGTCGGCAACGACAAACGATCTACAATCCGGCTAGAAGGCATTACACATGTCAATTCAAAATTACATAGTCATTCTGAATGATTGTATTCCTCTTCTATACCATCTAACAGGCTGTCTAATTTACAGTCCTGCTGGGAATACTTCGCGGCCAACTCTACTTGGCCGTATACTAAGCTTACAGGGATCTCCTTCCCGTCAGGCCCCACTGGTCCGACCTCGGCCATGTGGTTTGGGTCAGACTTCGTAAAACAGGTCTTCACCATGGCCCAGGCCTCCCTAGCGCCTTGTCGGCAGGCCGATATCTTCCACAACCGGAAGCGCCGCCGAGCTCCCTTCAGCTTCTCCGCAAGCTCTCCAAGGCCCTCGGGCATGGAGTGGGCAGGCCATAAGGCTTGGGCAACGCCTCGCATCGCCTGCCGAATTCGCTCGTGCAGTTGCAAGAGTTTGGGAAGAAGGTCACCCGTAGAACCGGGCATCTCCTCTGCAGGACGACCTGTGAGCATACCTACAGACATTACTCTGTTAGTCGACTTCCTCGCCGAACTCTTTTTTCAAAGTTCGTTCAAGCACTTACTAAATATGCCGCGTCAAAGCCGATGATTCTCCTTCGTGGAGTCCGACAGTTGGCCACGAACATCTTTCAGTTCGACGTCCAGCTTGGTGTTGGCATTCTGAAGATCATTCTTCTCTCGCCTCACCTTTGTCAACGTACTCTCACCGGCCTTTAGCCGGCGTAAGAGTTGTTGCTTTTCCGGATCGAGTCCGGCGCCATCTGCAATATGATTTGTCAGATTTGCACCCACACCGCACAATACTAATCTTTCGAAGTGTATCTTACCTGAGGGGGTCTCTTTGGGCTCCCCTGCTGCGGCTAGTGCGGCCTCTAGTTGGGCCTTGCACTTTTCCAGCTCCTGGGACAATACGGTATTCTTCTCTGTAAGAACCTGCATATTAAATGATCCTTAAATCAGTTGTTCTAACTGTTTCAAGTCTCGGGGGCTACTGGTATATATATATTTGACCAAAATTTTCTTACCCGTATGTCTTTTACATACTGCTCCGTGGCTCTGGCTAAACCATTTTGAGCAGCACGGAGGTACGCATCTCCTGAATTAAAGGCATCTAAAGCCTCTTGGGAGAAACAAGTGTCGCGTAGAACTGTCCGGCGACGCCTGTGGTTCATGGCACTCTCCACTTCAGAATTTGTGGCAGACAGCCTGTCCACATCCTCTGTCGGAGGAGCGTCCGGTGCTCGCCTCCGCTTCCTGGCCAGACGTTGGAGCCTGGCTGGTGGAGGCGCGATTGGCAACCTCTCCGGATGTAGTCTGGCGAGGTCTCTTCGTTCTGAAGATAGCACGAACATTAATATGCCCTGATAGAATAACACCAGGGAAACAGAGGGTGCGCTATACCTTTGCACCGGCATCTCAGTCCGGACTACATTCCTTTTTGCCCCACGGGGCCCTGCGGCCCCTCGTTGGCTAGCCGCCGCAGGTTCGGCCTCCCGCCTCTGAAATCTCCCCTGCAAAACACGGTTGTCGTCAAAAACACCGGAATATGTGAGAATGGAATCTCTCTCAAGGGAATGAAGACTCCGGTTTCTGTCACCTGGGAGGCCGGGATTAACCCTGGGTAATCAGCCGTAATGGCTACCAAGGTATCGTCCTTGCTTAGCTGATGGAACACCCCATCGATAAGCTCCACCGATATGTCCGGATCCTCTTCGGAGTCCGGATCGAGGGACCGTTCTGGGTCCTCGGGCTGTGGAGGGCGGCTGTTTATATCCTTTACCTACTGTCGCAGTTCCTGCATTGAAGTCGTTAGACTACATATCTAACCGTGGGAGTATAAAACAAACGGGCAAGCGCAATTGTTCACTTACCCAACTTGGAGGATCGTACATAGTAAATCCGGCCCGCGGGTTGATGCGGAGGAATTCCTCCTTTTCTCCCTTGTACAAAGAGGATAAGATCTTTACTAGGGCGGCGGCTGAGGCCGGCCCCTTACGACCGTAACGGGTGGCGTCATCCTCCCCATTGAAATCCCACATGGGGTGGCCTCTATATTGAAGCGGCTGCACCCCCCGCATAATGCATGTGGCCATGACTCCAATCATGGTTAGTTCGGAATGAGCCAACAGTCTTATCCGGCCCATCAGGTAAAGGACGTCTCTGTCGCTTTCTCTCCGAGAGCTCCGCGGACGCCAGCTCAAGCGTTTCTTCAATGGAGCACTGTTGAACTCAGGGAGACCGACCCGGATAGGGTTCGGTAGCGGGACGTCATCTATGTAAAACCATTCCGAAGGCCAGTCCTCGGACGCCTTCTTTGGGGTTCCGGATAGGTATCCGGTCCCGACGATGCACCATACTTCGGCTCCGCCCACTTGGTATATAGACCCCTCTTGAGAACGGGGCACCAGGCAGAATAACCTCTTCCACAGCGTGAAATGAACCTCAACGCCTAAAAATAGCTCACAAAGGGCGACGAAACCCGCAATATGTAATACGGAGGCGGGCGTGAGATTGTGCAGCTGGAGGCCGTAGAACTCCAGAAGCCTGCAGAGAAATGGATGAATTGGAAATCCCAGTCCCCTTATTAGATAGGGGACGAGGCACACCCGCTCTCCTTTAGAAGGATTGGGGGTGCTCTCCGCTTGTTTTCCGCCATTGTAGGTGGCGAGACCGGCTCGGACCGGGACCATGTATGCTTGAGGGAGAAATCCCTTGGCCTGAAGCGACACCAACTCGCTATGCGGGATGGTGCAACTCTCCCAGTCCCCGGGTTTGGGGCTGGAGGGGCGAGGGGAGGAGCTGCGACGGCTGGTCATGTTGGAATGGACCTTTGCTGGAAGCGCTTTGATGATAACTCGCGGAGAGGAGAAGATGTGGTTTGGACCTAAATCCCCATCCCGTTAAATAGGCGGCTCGTTTATGCGGCTAGGGGTGTGGATGTAAAAACGCCATAGCTTTTCGCATTCGTTTGACACGTGGAAGACGGCCATTATTGGGCGTGGAAGCCGAGGAGCACTACATTACAAAAATCGGACATTATTCCTACAGGTACACAGGATTTGGAGAAGAACCCGCCTTGCAATGCCAAACAATCTGCGCGCCGGACTCGTCATCATTGAAGCCTGGTTCGGGGGCTATTGAGGGAGTCCTGGATTAGGGGGTGTTCGGGTATCCGGACTATACCTTCAGCCGGACTCCTGGACTATGAAGATACAAGATTGAAGACTTCGTCCCGTGTCCGGATGGGACTTTCCTTGGCGTGGAAGGCAAGCTTGGCGGTGCGGATATTCAAGATCTCCTACCATTGTAACCGACTCTGTGTAACCCTAACCCTATCTGGTGTCTATATAAACCGGAGGGTTGTAGTCCGTAGGACATCAACTCCATATACAACAATCATACCATAGGCTAGCTTCTAGGGTTTAGCCTCCTTGATCTCGTGGTAGATCTACTCTTGTACTACCCATATCATCAATATTAATTAAGCAGGAGTAGGGTATTACCTCCATCGAGAGGGCCCGAACCTGGGTAAAAACATCGTGTCCCTTGTCTCCTGTTACCATCCGGCCTTGACGCACAGTTCGGGACCCCCTACCCGAGATCCGCCGGTTTTGACACCGACAGGGGCTGTCTACCCTTGCGCCGTTGATTTTCGCCCTGTGCATTGGTGTTAGCAACAAACTCATCAGCCTTACGTTTATTACCTCCTTGATTCGCCGGGTTATGCTAGTGACCCTTGCCGTTGCCGTTCTTCTTTCCCTTCGTTGCCTTTTCTTCATCAGACACCGGGTCCTTGGTAGTATCAGAATCAGCATACTTGACGAGAGCCACCATCAACGTTCCCATGTCATTACAGTCACGCTTGAGCCGCCCCAGCTTCTGCTTCAGAGGTTCAAAACGGCAATTTTTCTCCAACATCAAGACTGCTGAGCCGGCATCCATCTTATCAGATGAATGTATTATCTCCTTAACTCGGCACACCCAATGGGTTGTGGATTCACCATCCTCTTGCTTGCAATTGGTCAGGTCCACAATCGACATAGGCTGCTTACATGTGTCTTTAAAGTTCTGGATGAACCGGGCCTTCAACTCCACCCATGAGCCGATAGAATTGGGTGGCAATCCCTTCAACCAAGTACGAGCTGTTCCATCTAACATCATAGTGAAATACTTGACCATTGCTGCATCACTGACCTCCAATAACTCCATAGCCATCTCATAACTCTCAATCCAAGCCCCGGGCTGTAAGTCAGCTGTGTAATTAGGCACCTTACGAGGCCCCTTAAAGTCCTTTGGCAAATGCTCATTACGTATGGCCGGCACCGAGCAAGGAACGCCTCCGGTTCTTGTGGCCACTCCTGCCTCGACCGAGATTGCTGGATAAGCCAGAAAAGTTTGATGAGCCGCCTGATCTGCTGCCATTTGAACTGCTCGTTCCGCCTCTTGACGAATCCTCTCCCGATCCACCAAGTTAAGGGCTCCAGCCCGCATCGGCTCATGCGTGTGTGGCCGGTTGTGGCGTTGAACATTTCTTGACATATCTGCGGATTCCATATGCCTACTGTAACTCAGGCTCCGGCTTGGGCGAGGAGTTGAATGGATCCTGTCTCGACTGTAGGAGTATGCATCCTGCTACGCCAGAGCTGTTTGAAGTTCTGTTACCCTCTGTGTTTCAATTGCCGCCGGTGAGTCACCTTCCATCGTAAGAGCCGCCGAACGAGCCGATGTTGCGATAAGGTTTTCCAAAGGGTTGGAGAAGTGACCTGGCGGCGTTGGGACGTAATGAGGCGGAGCGGTAATTATATGAGGTGGATCCATGGCGCACGGCTGGACCGGTGCGCCGAGTGTTGTAATCCGGGGTGCCTCCGGCGGGTTACTTCCCCCGGCTCCGGGTGTGTGAAAAAGATTCCTAGGATCGAGCGTTAGAGGCAGACGTGATTGGGTTTTCTGATGCCTCCTCCTCATGACCTTGTTCGACGCGTTCAGATCCACCGAGAGCCGGAAGGTCTCTGCTTGAAGCTGTTGAGCACGAACATCCAAGCCGCCCGCTCTGCTGCCATCCTGACTTCCTCTGCGGCTAGATTTTCCTTAGCTTGCACCATCTCTTCACGTACGCGTGCCACCTCTGCGTCATGCTGGGCTTTATCCGCTGGTTCTACCACGACAGTCAACAGAGTCATTAGTTTATCCGTGAGGTCCATCAAGATTTGAGCCGGGGGGCGCGCGGGGTCTCCTGACCCGGCCGCAGCTGACCTGGTAGCTGTTGCCACCGCTGCTGTAGAGTTCTCCCCGGGTTGTGTCCCTGCCATGAAGACTCCGGCCCAATTCGGCGGCTCAAGAGGGTCCGGAATACTGCTGCCATCGGAACAGCCCCCGAGCATGCCGTCCTGCAGCTGGTACAAAGAGTCTGTCTCGCCCGTTGATGAAGCAGTGTCAGAACAGATGGTCATCTCACCGCCCTCCACCGATCCTTCAAAGTATTCACTGCCGTGGACGCAGCCTACGAAGGCATGCTTCACGGCAGATTGAACACGGGCAGTCCTCGCGCGCCGAGCCGTTTCAATGAGGTTGGTGTGGACGTCCGGCTCAGGACCTGACTCGCCGGTCCGGCCTATGAAGACGTGAATTCCGCCGAAGGGGACCCGGTATCCGTACTCAATTGATCCGGCCTCGGGGCCCCAGCCTTCGTCGTCGATGTAGAGCTTGCCGCGACGACTCTTGGTCATCCGGCCCACAGCGTATCCCTTGAGCCCTTCAAAGTTGCCGTTCAAGAACTCAAATCCACTGTGTGCTGGCCCCACGGTGGGCGCCAACTGTTGTGGAATTGTCACGGCAGATGTCCTAGAGCAAGGACTTAGTCGTAGGGCCATCGCACTAGGAAGCTTAAAGGGGTTAATCGGGACAAAGGACACGAGAGGGTTTTATATTAGTTCGGCCTCTTACGATGAAGGTAAAAGCCTACGTCTAGTTGGGATTGATATTGCTGGGGTTTCGATCACCAAGAGGCTCAACTTGCCGGCTTGGTTATCGACTTGTTGTTTCTTGCCCTAAGCCGCCACCGGGTCGTCCCCTTATATACATGGGTTGATGCCTGGTGGCCTACAGAGTCCCAGCCGGCTCATAATCGTGTCCGGCTCGGTGGCTCCCTTTACATGCCTTTCTTTACAAGTCTTTCCTTACATACGGTGGTTTACAATATCGGGCCTTAAGCCGCCTCCAGGCCCTTGGGCCTTCTATAAGGTTTAATAACCTATCGTCTTGAATGTTTACTGGGCTTCTTTCGTAACCCGCCATTGGGGCTGACCGGGCCCCTCCTGGGCGGGTCATGACTGATAGTAATATCCCCAACACTAGGGGAGACGTGCTCATCATAAACACAGCTTTGTTGAGTGTCTATGCATGTGTTGTCTTGGAAATCATCTTGGGGGTGTGGAGGAGTAGAAACTGTAGAGGCCCTCCGTTCGAATGGAGCACCTTTATCCGCTGCCTTGCTAACTTCCTTCCGCTTTATTGATTTTGAATTGTCAAGTAAAACCGACAAGAAAAGGCAATAAAATTCTCTCTTCAGAACTCATTCATGCATGATACTGACAATCACTACTTTGATGTAAGGCAAATACATGATACCGGGATGGAATATGTATGGAAAACAGGACGGCATAGCATGTTCACAACTGTTTGTGTAAACTAAGCAGAAACCATTCCAGCAAATAAGAAGCAATGCAAGCTAGACACCACATGAAAGATGCAACCAATATGACTCTACCAAGTTAAAAGCGTCCCATCATAAATGGAATTTCAACAAATTAGAAGCAGCGCATGCTATAAATCATATGAAAGATGCAACTAATATCGCACTGCATATACTAAAGGTGTCTCGTCATGTTGATTGATGCGGGATACAAAAAAAACAATAGTTTTATGTAAGGACATGCTTAATAGACAGATGCACTATGTACTAAATATAGGAAGACATGTCACATTAACAGGTATAATGTATAAGCTAAGCAGACTAGCACATGCAGTTTAACCAGATTGGAAGAATTACAATCTAGACACCATATGCAACATGCAACCACATATCACGCTACCAAGTTAGAGCAAGCACCTGCGATGCTAGTGTAGGGGAAATGCTGTAATCAACTACAGAGCTACGTACACTATCTTCATCTAGCATTTCTGTTTCTTGAGAATCATGTCGGGAGGCTGACGTTGCATTCTTTAAATGAGGAGTAGTCCCCTTGCATGCCTGCCTCGTCATAAGTGATTGATGATGGATACACAAGAACATTAGTTTGATATAAGAACATGGTTATTACACAGATGTACTAGTATGTACCAAAAATAGAAAGGCATGTCATATACAAAGGTATAATGTCTAAGATAAGCAGATGCAATTTAACCAAATTGGAAGCAATACAAGCTAGACATCCGGCTGGAGTGGTGAGCATGATCATCTAGGACCTGAGAGCCTGGTGGGAGGCGGGCTGCTTCGCCACCATCGTAGCTTTTTAGTTGGCTTCCAGGTGATGCCTATCTTTGCTGGGCTTGTCACTGGCTCGGCCAGTGCCCTGACTAGCTATTTGTCTTCTGGTGCTCACGGGATGGTGGTTCATGTAAAAAAATATCTTTCCTTATCTTACCGACTTCGGCCTTTCGAATACAAGCTAGACACCATATGGAACATGCAACCACATATGGCACCGTGAAGTTAAAGCAAGCACCTGGGATGGTGGTTCATTGCGAGCGAGGTCATCAACTCCAGAGCTACGTTTACCGTCTCCATCTGCTGACACTGCACCCTTTATCGCGCTGTAACGTGTCTTGCCTACCCGCATACGAAGCTAGAGCGACTTCTCTCTTTTCTTTTTGGCTTCTCTCATGGTAGCAGAGTATGAAATACCCTTGAATAAAAACACAATAGTGAGAGTAAGGGTGAAGTGTGTGCAGAACTAGTGCACTATAAAAGTAGCAGATAGGAGGTGGCTGAAAAATAAATGACAGGAGACATATGATAACTCTACAACATTGCATGGCAAACAAAATCAGATTCTACTCCTTATGATTTTGTAATATATGAGCACAGGAAATGCAGGTACTCCTCCAACACACCACCACATGTGGTCATATCTAAGATAACAGTCGACTGAAAATAAATAGGCCAATCAATTTTTTTAATGAACCGTCCGATCTATAAGGAACGGGCAGATGGCCTTCGTCTACCTCCCGCCAGTCATTGTTGACGATCTTTCTCGAACCGCCAGCGACCACTGCCTCCGCCGCCCCGCCCTCCCATCGACCTCACACCACCGCCGTGCTTGGCAGTGCCCCCAGGCCATCCCTTTAATCCCGGCCGACCTCCAGATCGGGCGCCAGTAGCTCTAGGCCGCACACGCCCCTAAGATAAACACCAAGGCGCTGCTTCCCCGGCGTAATAGGCGTACTAGCGCCTGTTACGCTGGGGAATGATTTCGTTAATTGGGAATCAACTGGCCAGAAATTGAAATTCAGGGGGGCGTCGGACCTCTAGCTAAGGTGAAATAGTATATGAGGAGAAACCTTGTGCATCACGAGTTACTAGGAACATCTAGTATCAAGAAGAAGCGGTCAACTAGTGTCTTCTGTGGGATGAATACTGTGCAAGCAGAGATGTAAGATTTGCACGAATAAGGGAAGAGGAGTACCTTTTTCGGTTGCCGGTGTGGTCACCTCCACATGTCGCGCCGATCTTCTTCTTTTTACCAGGGAAACCGATGTTCTGGAGGGTGCAGGCTTGGACGAACCCATGGCCAAATTGTTTACTGTGTTGCCATGGCCGTATGTCGGCGGAGGGGAAGCAGATCCGAGGCGGCGAAGGACGGCGTAGCAGGAACAGCTCCGGTGCGGTGGAGGGTGGCGAAGTTGGAGCGGCAGCGGTGAGGCACAGGATGACGTGGTTGAACTGGCTCGGGTACGGACGGCTCGGCCTCGGCTTCAACTACTAGTCATGGAGGGCGTTGCGGTTGAGGTTGCGGTGGACGACGACGTCGGGGTATCGGCTCCGGCGTGATGGAGGAGGGCGGCGGTTGATGGGTGGGATGGGGTGGCGGACGGAGGACGCCGGGGTTTCGCGGCTAGTGGAGAGGTAGTTTTGGCACCCACGGAGTACGAATGGGGAATCGGACGGGTGGGGGGGAACCATGTTTCGGTCTGGGACGTGCTTATTTTTGGCTTTTTTGAACAGAAGATGGGACGCACTTGTTTGAAATTTGGGGAAAGTACAAACTTTGCCCCCTCTTAAATTTCGGACCTACTGCGGGTCGGGGGTAGGATGGTAATCCCAGGTGTCCCAAATAGTGGGCGGGAGCGATTTCGGCCGCGCGCATGTGTGCTTAGGTGGCCATTGTGTATGAATGTTTTTCGGATGCGGTTGCGTGGCGTCTAGATGAAGCTACAAACCTACCCCGGTTTAGACATTTGGACGTCAGGCCGATAGGTTTCACGGGTCGGAGTTATTAGAAAAGTAATTTCCTTGTACTACCAAACATTGGTCTCACGCGGTTTCGGGCGAGTAGAGGCTCTTTTGGCGCTTCATTCGAAATTTTGAAACACAAGCATTCACGTTTAGAGTACTCTTGAACTATGAGGATTGACCTAAATAGACAACGTTATATTTGACCTTGTATGTTTGAAAACCTCATTAAATTATCCACTTCTTTTTGAAATTTTGACACTTGAAAATCCTATAACTACGATTATTTTGGAATGGAGGAGCTAAATTTGAATCTATTTTGTACACGACTACATATGCTATTATGTACAAAATCAGAGCAAAGATTGGTGCCCCCCATAATTTAGGTATGGTTTACAAATGCCATGATATCAAATTCAAATAATTAAATGGACTTCATGTTGAATTCGATTTTTTTAAACCACCTTAAGTTGAATTCAAATGTATGCTAGTTCATAGGTAGCTATTTATAATGTCCATTGTGTAACTTTCGTATGTATAATGTGCTTTACACACACAACATGAACTATACTCACGTTTATATTCGATGGCTAAAGCGATGCATTGTCTGGAGTTCAAAATACTAACTATGTGGGTCAATTGTGTCGAATAATAACATAGACATGCTCAAATTCGATAGAATCTAGATGTCTGATGGATCAATGACCGCTCCTTACGCGAATTGCAAATATCATGATCCCATCCTAATATTTGGATACAATTTATATCTTTAATCAATGTGTAGAGCAGTATTTTACGTGTAGTTTCACTATCCATCGGTGGTCTCTCACACATGCTCACACACTCTCTCCCGAGGTGTCTTTCTCGCACACATGCTCTAGATATAACCCTCCCTCCCTCTCGTAACCATTTGCAACTGTTTTCACTAACCTTTATCACAAGCACTCTTCCTCTCGCAAACATACACACGCACAATCCTCATCGACCCTTTCTATATACATGGACCTGCCTACGTGTCTCATGTACGCACATTATCTTTACGCCTGTCTCTCACGCATTGTCTCATACCTCTCTTCCTAATCGACGAGTATGATTCTAGCAGAGCATTCTGTAGGATGCCCCTTAAAGTTAGGTTGGATGAATAGTAATATCAGAGATAAAGGGGTTACCTTAGTCCGAGAACCTAGGGTTACAAATCCTAGCCGGCTTTGTCAGTGGACACATAGTCCTTCACAATTCTACTATCTTTGTCTTGTACGACGAGTCATCCATGGGTCTTCCTAAATGCGTCACGGGCCGACCAATGTGGCGCAGGACGGAACCGAACGAAGGGCCTCACCTCGACCCACCGGACCTCACGCGGTGACACACCCTCTGCCCCCACGTCTCATTATCTTCTCACACCCACACATACCAACACAAACACCACACACACAGAAAATTTCTCCTGGTGCCTCTATTCCCTCCCCCCTTGCATATACACACTCAAGGGAATGGAATCTCTTGTCGTGACGTCATATTCGTCTCTCTCTCTAGACCACTCTCATTTCTCGTGCTATCTCTCCCACGCCCCCCCCCGTCGGCCCCTCTATCCATGCCTCTCTTGAATGTGCAATACACACACATACCTCTCTAGGCCCCGCCAAATACATCAACTACACATTCACACATGTTACGTCACGTACCCCATTGATCTAAAAAGCCCTCTCTTCACGTTTATTTCGCATACGACATTCCTTTTGAATAAAGTGTGGCCAACAAATTATTTTAGAGTTTCTACATATATACAACATTACAAAGTTATATGGAGGAGTACAAACGCTAATTTGCATTGCATGGTGCCCACAATGATATTTATTCCGCACTGTGAATTTGTATATTTCTATACTTTATACAAAGTTAGTCATAATAAAGAGAAACGAAGAGCATCTCTCTCTCCATCGCATACCCCCCTGTACACCCCTTTCACGTATGCACATAAAACTATCTCCAGGTCCTCTAAAAGTAAGCCCCCAGAAAATTCACGCATGTTTCATCTTTCTCTCGCGATATATGCAATGATGATCATTGTATTTGAAGCGAAAGCATGATACGTACATTGGACTTCAGAATCCACTCATTACGGTCACCATTTACATTTAGTGGTTATTATACAGTCACGGGCTCACCGTACAACTCTGTATTTGCTCATGACATGACTATTTGACCAATTAAACGCTCCACGTGGCACCTCTAGTGTTGCATCACATTATCTCACTACCATCGTGACTACCTGTCGACTTGTATCTACTCTACATCTACACTCTTATAAAATACATAAAATACACTCTTGTAAAAAACAGAGTTGGTGATGATGGTGTGCCTGCCATCCTGCAATATAGGCCGTCCGATTTATATCTGACGGATAGGAAAGAAACTATGGCAATTTTGCAAAAAGGTACCCACACACCTATCCACATTTGCAAATAAGGCCTTCCCTCGTTCATCCTTTTCTCTCACAAGATAAACAAGTCATACAAATGCATCTTGATGTTACGTGCAACACACAAGCATCTTGCTAGTAAGAATGAAAACAAACGACAAAAAAATATTTGGACGGTGGTTCGAAGTCATGACCGCGGGCACATGACCGCGGGCACAACGGACAAGGTGGCCTTGTACTGGTATCCTGAGCCGTCTGTTTTAACACACAGGAGCTGGTGTGGTGATTATACACACACGCACGCATGCACATGAACTGCATCCACGCAACACTCACACAAACACATGCACCCACGCACGCACGCAACACTCACACGTACACGCGCAGCCACGCGCGCACGCAACACTCACACGCACACACGCATGCATGCATGCACACACCAGTACACCACACGACCAACACACACTCTCACGCTCAAGTGCTCAACCTACACGTGCATGCGCACACATCACTCCCTGACAGACACATACACAACCAGGTGATTCCTGCGCATGGGTTGGAGCCTTGTCGCGCCTGCATAAATTTGTGTTTATGTGACCTTTTGCCTATGCGAACTGACAGGTGGGACCCATAGGGAACATGGTCAATTTAACTAGTCAACATGGCGCCACGCAGACTATTTGGCCGGTCAACAGAGTGCAATCCGATGCTGAACTATGAGCAAGTGACCGTATAATCACCGCAAAACATATATAGTGACCGTGATCAGCTTATTCTGAAGTTCGGTGATCGTATTACGCTTTTCTCTCTGTAGGCCCTCCAAAACTACATCTCTACACGTTCTCGCATGTTACATCTAACAACTATGCAATACAACACTACTACTACACTCTAACACAATAAATCATATGTGTTTTTAGTTTTACTAGATATCATATTGTTACTTATAATTATTCAGTTTGCATACATTAAAATTGCCTTTGAAATGTATGGCCAGTATCATCTATCGCGCGGGAAAAATCCCGCCCTTTCCTGTTTAATCGGGTTTGTATCGATGGATTGTGCGAAACAGCAAAACTATAGTACTATACAGTACAAGTGACAGTTCACTGGGCCGTCGTGTAGTCTACTCCTCCGTCGTAAGAGTGGAGCGCTCGCTTTCATAAATCTTCTAGTCCCTTTCGCCGACATGTGGGACATCAAGTTACTGGGTCCACGTGCCATACCGGAATACAGTGCAGAGCAGCCGGGGTGAAGCACCCCAGTCATGGCGCCGGTGTAGTAATGAGCAATGAGGCGTCAAATCACAAAGCCGCACCTTTCCCGCAATTAAGTTGGAGGGACGAAGCAACCATCATTTCACTCGTTGCCGAATCCGCTTCTCCCTCATTTTCTTCAACTTAACCACGTGTTGCTTCTGCCATTGTTCTGCCTCATGTGGGACGCGAATCGGCTTGGTAAAGCACTGACATGTGGGACCGCATGTTAGCAAACCACCAGGACAACGTCCTCCGAAAATAAGAAGCCTAATCCTAGACTTACAAAGGGCTACGTAGCTGCTACGTATACTTTCCATCTAATCTATATATGCCCCCCTGATTTTCAGGTGGGGTGGGCCTAATCCTCTCCTTTAATCCAATCAAATAGTCCCACATCACATCAGTTCGTAACTTTACGTAAACCATTACGTGGATGTAGCATTGCTCAAATAAGAAACCTCCCCCGCCATCCGCGCGGCAAAATCACCTCCTTTTTACTAATCTTGATTCTATAATTTTTTAGATCAATATAATTGAGATTTGTATAGATAGCACACAGGAGCAAAACCAAGTGGTACGGTTAAGGGCATCCACAATGTGTAGGCAAATGTGAAAATAGCTTTTGGCATCGTGGGAACCATTGTGGACGGTGTTGCCAAAGCCAAAAAGATGGAACCGAAGCTCCCTGATTGATTGATTGATTGACTGAAGGAATAGAAAAATGCAACGTCTCTCCTCTTTCTCCCATGCTTGGACGCATGTAGTACAGTATAGAGCACAGAGTCTACTCCCCTGTCCCTTCTATCACAAATAACAAAGCAGTGAGGCGTCAAATCACAAAAGCACGGACGAAGCAACCATCATTTCACTCTTCGTTGACTCCGCTTCTCCATCGTCTTCTTCGAGAAACCATCTCACCGCACTAGTACTCCTAGTAGTACTAGTAAAGGACTTCCTGGATGCAAATAAGGCGGTTGTCTCGGCTTGCAGGCGGCACTTGCAAACGACTTACCGTGGTCTCCCTCAATGGTGTTCTCCATCAAACGCACTTCGCCAAACCACGAAAAAAAGATATCGTCGACGTCACCGCAATAGGGAAGGAAGTCAAATATAGTTACTACCTCCATTTTTTTTGTACACAAGGCCAGTATATCAAAATTACAATTTGCAAAGGGCCACTAACACTAATCGAGGCAAAATTGATGGGGTTAGCAACCAAGGACATTAATATCCCCTGCATGCATGCGGAAGTGAGAAGGTTGGTTTGCATGGTGCTGCATTAATCAAGCGATGAGGAGTGAGATGGTTAGCTCTTTGGTATTTCGAGAAAAAAATATGCATTAATTGACATGTGGAACGAGGATTTGTATCGATTAAATCCCGTGAAGGAAAACCCCGCCTTTCTTTTTTAACACTAGTACTCCTAGTACGTACGTACTTATCCTGTTTGGGTCTAGGCCTTGCATTGCCAAACTTCGCCACACATTTTTGCCAAGCTTGCCTAAAGTTTTCAAAATGAGAAGGAGGTACACTTGCGCACGGCTGTCGCGGTCGCACCGCACCCTCACACGGTCACTCCTGCATGCCGCGGTCGCACCGCACTCTCACACAGTCGCTCCTGCATGCCGCAAACCCAACCAAGGGAACACACCCTCACTTACACGTGCTGTCGCATGTGAACAAACCAAACTTAGCCATCCTATCATTGACACATAATTTTCGTTCATAGAGTATGTTTATCCAACCGCATGTTGGGGAGTATCCGTACGGCCCGTGCGGTGGTCTGTTGGGGAAGAAGAAGAGGTGAGGAAGAAGGAAAGAAGGGTTAGGAGACATAGGATATTCATCCAACTGCCTGAAATGGTAGACTGACCCAAGTCAGATGACTTGCATAACAAATATATGTTTTTACACAGCAAAAGATCCATAAAAACAACAACATAAAGAAAAACTATCACTGCTCGCGAAAAGAGACGGCCTCGTCGTCTTTGGCTGCCGGCGCGAACCAGCCGTCACTGCCAATGTGTGTCTCCGCACCGTGGTTGTCCTCGGTCTCCAGCTACTCGTTCAAGCGGAGCATGCAGGCGCTCTGCACGGACGAGAGCACAACCCGGTTCAAGTCGAGGACATCCGATTCCGCCTGCAGGAGGGCCTCGATGGCAGCGGCATCTGCGTGCTCCGCATCGAGTCGAGCCTCCGCCGCCCGGTTCAAGTCCAGGACGTCCGGTTCCGCCTGCAGGAGGGCGTCGATGAGAGCGGCATCCGCGCGCTCTGCGTCAAGTCGAGCCTCTGTCGCCCGGTTCAAGTCCAGGACATCCGGTTCCGCCTGCAGGAGGGCCTCGATGGCAGCGGCATCCGCGCGCTCCGCCTCAAGTTGAGCCTCCGCCGCCCGGTTCACATCCACGACATCCGGTTCCGCCTGCAGGAGAGCCTCGATGGCAGCGGCATGCGCGCGCTCCGCATCAAGTTGAGGCTCTGCCTCCCAGTCCTCCTTTAGTATCGCCATGTTGAACCGCTGGTCCGCCTGCACCATGGGGGACTCGGATGCCGACACGAATTCGACGACCATCGTCTCATACCCATCGTGTCACACCCTGATTTTCATGCCACAACACTTAAGCTAATAAATCATGATAAAATGTGGTTTGACAAAAACTTTTGAGTGTTTTGGACCTTGCCTTGATTGGATTTTGTGTGTTGTTTGCAAGTGCTCTAAAAATCAAATAAATCCTCCAACTCCTATACTTCATCTCCTTACTCCAAACTCTTGAACCAATGATCATGCCATGTGTATAGGACATAAAAATAATTTCTTACAAAAATAATTTGGCCAAATAGTATTTTCAAAAATTAGTTTTCCAAAAACCCCTGAATTGAGGTTTGCACTGCAAGTACTTAATTAAGGGCAGTAAAAATCTTTCCAAAAATATATTTGACTCCTATTAGATATAGGATACCCAGAAACCACAAAAAAATAATTTTAAAAGTTATTTACCTATTTTATTTAAAGGCTTTTTCTTTAGGCCAGAAATGGTCTTTAATAGGTTAAAATTATTTTTATGCTTTAAAAATATTTGGTAAAACCTAGGGAAACTCAATGGACATATATTGTCCATATATAAGAGTTTCAACACATGGTCATGATCAAAATATTGGTTAAAATCCCTCAAAAACCCTTTCTGGATATTTCAAGATTTTGAAATATTTACAAAGGAAATATTTTCCAACAATTCCAGGAAAATTCTAGAATGTCACATATGACGTTTTTAATGATCTTGACAAGTCTCATGTCATGGAGAACAGTATAACCCCATGAAACCCTCTCAAAACCACTTCTGTCCTTTTTCAAGTTTGAACAACTTTGCACTGTCAAACATGTCCAAATGCTCTTAAACTTGGTGCACATGCTCAAATGGTGTAATAATGCATCCAGACCAAATGGCACAAGTTGGAGAGAATGTTATCTTGATCAAAGTGCCCCAAAACCCTCTCTGACCAGAATCAAATCTGAACAAGTTTGTACTACCAACTTTCTCTCCTTGACCCCAACTTTTGTGAGCATGTTCACATGACCAAATGAGGCCACTACACCAAGTGTTGCATCAAGGAGAAGTGATTGCTCAACTAGATCTACACAAGTCCATTTCTGCTAATTTCTAGGGTTTACAAAAGTTGCATTGGCAACTTTTCCCAAATGAGCTCCAAATTGGTTGAAGGACCTAATTATATGTGACATTTCACCCTGTGGAGTATCATGCCAAATGGAGATCATTTGCTTAACCAAACAAGCATCAAACACCTTCTGCCACTTTACCAAAATTCCATTTTGACCTCTTCCACTAATCTCCATGGGCTAAACTTTGTACCACGGCTGCTACTGACCCTCTTCTACCTCCAGTAAGTCCTGCCAGCCCCCAGCTCAATTATTGGGGGGGGGGGGAAAACCCTCATTTCCTTCTCTGGACAGCAACACTTCTATCCTTTCTCACCTCTCCTTCTCACTCCAGCGCCATCCAAGGGATCCAATGACATTTCCACTTTGTTTACTCCCTTCCAGAGCTCCCAGACACAAGTGGCCATGCGAGGACGCGGGAAAAAGCCACACATGCCGGCCAAAGACGCGCTCTAGAGCACGCTACCGTGCTCCCGACCGTTGAAACCGCGCTCCCGTCCACCTCGGGCCACCCGAGCGCGCCAGTCGACGCGCCTCAGCGTCCGCATCATGCCAGCAGGTCTCCCATTTTCTCCCGCGCCCTCCTCTCACCCCTGCGGCGCGTGCCCGAGCGCCACCCGCACCCGCCAATCGCCGCCCGCGTCCTTGGCCCGCCTCGCGCTCGCTCCTCTCTCCCTCTCTCTCTCCCTGGTCGTAGACCACGCCCAGGAAGACCTCAGACTCGAAGCCAAGCCCTCCCGTGGCCTCTAGTGACGGCTACGGCCTCGCCGGCGCACGACCCCGCTGTGCACCTCCCCCCCTTCTATTTAAAGCCACCCCGAGCCCCCTCTCCACTCCTTTGGCTCTCTTTCTCTCCCGTACGCTCCCCAGGCCTACCCATTCGTCCTCCCGAGCCCTTCTTGATCCTCCATGGCCGAAGCCGAGCCACCGGCCTTCTCTCAAATTCCCGCGAATGAGGCCTCCTCCTCCCCTCCTTTCTCCACTAGGCGAACCCCCTGACCACAACGGAACCCCTCACCACTTCTCCCTCTGCTCCGCTGCCTCGTAGCACCAATGTCGCCATCACCGTCGGCCTCGCCCGCCGTGGCCAATGCCCTACTCAACCCGGTGGCCCTGGGAGACCGTGCCACCCACAGTTGGGTGCGGCCGGGTCCCCTGAGCACGCTGGTGGGTGGAGCATCGCCGAAGATTCCCTGCAGCGCTGGCAAGCCGCCGTCGACACCGCCCCGCCCCTGCTCTGTTCGAGCGGGAGGTTGGGGATGAACCCGACAGATGGGCCCCGCGTGTCATCGACCCTGAGGGCCGGGCCCACAGGCTAAGTGGACACGGCTTCTGCAGGAGCCGTCTCCCCGAGGCAAAGGCGTATTCTGCGCGGACGCCTTCGACGTCACCGTTGCCGCCCCGTGCGGCTGGGCCAGGCCCAGTGCGCTGCCTCCCTATGTCTCGCCCTGTGCACGCGGTTGCCGCCCAGATCCAGCCTGTTTGGGTAAAAACATTTTCCTTTTTCCTTTCTGTACAATTTGCAAAATCCATAAACAATTCAAATTAACTCCAAATTTGATGATTCAAACTTCTAGTAGTTTCTAAATTCTTTCCCTATCACATGGTGCTACTTGTACATTTTTACAGAAATATTTCTTTCACAAATAATTAGCAAATCCTATTTTTCCATTTCTGTGATAAACTTTACAAAATCACAGAGGGCTCAAATTTGATCCAAATGCCATTATTCAAATTTCTAGATGCTCCTGAGTTTAAAGCTTAGGTCATGAACATTTTTATTAATACTTTCTATGCCACACAATATAATGAGCCATTTCTTCATATTTGTCAACTTTGCAAATTCATAGGAAATTCATTTGAACTCCAAATCCAGTGAGACCAACTCCTAGATGCTTCTAAAATCATGGTTTGTTAAATGGGTGCCTTTGCTCATTTTTCAAAAGTATGTTTCTGTACACTTCTTACAAATCCATAAACCCCTTGAATCCATCATATCAAAATGTTTATAAATATCCACTAACCAAATTCCATTGAAACAACTCTGGTTAAATTTCATATAACCAGAGATGTCCTAGAAAAGTCAAATCAATATTTTTAGAGCACTTTTATTTTTCTGCCTTGTTGTGTTGCTTATTATGGTTGCTTTCGATGATAGTTGACGAAGTAGACGAAATGCTCGGAGTTGGACCAGAGATATTTGAAGACCTCGAAGACTTTGTTAAAACAGGCAAGCAGCCCTTTGACCATGTCTATGAAACCCATTTTATGCATGTCATATAACACCATATTGTTGTTGCAACGGAATCATGAAGAGGTGGTAACCACTTTGATGGGTTGCCTCCGTTACTTCCTTGTTGATACTTGCATTGTGCATGACCCTACCATCCTATGAGGGTTATGCCGGTGGGAGTAGATAGGATGCTAAAGTAGTTGCTACACAAAAAGGGACGGGAATGTGCATGGTGATGGAGACAAAGTATTTTCAAAAGACTTTTCGAAAACCCCGTCGGGTGCCACTTATGCCGAGGGAGATAATGAGATGGGTAACCACTTGATGACGAAGTGGTATACCGAGGCAAGTGTGTGTGTTGTTTTCAAAAACGGATTAGATTTAAGATTTGTCGACTGTCCCAACCTTACATGCACAACCACTCTACCCTTGTATGGGAAAGGGCATTATTGATTACCTAGGCCGATACTAGCTTGGAGCCCGCATTACTAGTGACGAGAGAGTTGTTGGTGCGCTCTCTCGGGACGGGGTCATGCCAGGTAGGGTGGCCAAGAACATTTTTATGGGGCACCGGACACACCGTTGGTACCCCGTGCCGGTGGTATGTGATGAATATGGGAGCGAGGCTCCACCATTTTTAAAGTTGTGAAATGTTGGGCACGGGGGTTACTACCAATCGAGTGGACTCCATGTTAGTGTCGTCTAGGGAAAGATAGTGATCGGGTGCTTACCCTGGGTACTTGAGGTACCGCGGGTCGTGGATGACACGGAAGCTTCTTGGATCTTGTGGGTAAAGTGTGCAACCTCTGCAGAGTGTAAAACTATTCGAATAGCCATGTCCACGGTCAAGGACAGTTGGGCGGTGCTGCTTAAACTACGTCCACATGTTTACAAACCAGTGTGTGTGTTTGGATAAGTGGGAAGAACTACTTGGGTCAAGTCAAAGGACTTGACATGATTGAGTTGGGTTGATGCCCACTCTATTTATGTTGATATCTGTAACTGGTCCTCATGGTTAATTGAATTCTCTTGATGCATGTCTTACAAGTTGTTGAACATGTCAATGCACTCAAAACTAGCTTTCCGCAAAAATTTACCTATACCATGCATTGTTGTATCTTGAACCAAAACATGGGTTGCTTGCGAGTACATTCAAAGTACTCATTGGCTTGCCACTGGTTATTTTATTGGCCAGGCATGAAAGACAAGATATATTGAAGAGTTCTTTGGTGACGATCGTGCGAGCTAGGACGCTTCCCAGTCAGAATGCCTGTAGGGTTAAGGTAGATGGCATGGGTCCAAGTTGTTATAGAAGTTTTTCGCTGCGAAGTTATACTCAAGACTTGACCATAATGGTCATGATTTATGCAAGACGGTATGTATGGATGTAAGACTCTTGTTATTCAGCTACTGTGTGTTCAGTGAGCATTGATCTCTGGGATCACTGTACACATGCATTCGGTGATCACGACTTATGAGTTGGGGTCCCCACACATCGGGGGCCTTCTGCGCCACGACCTCCACCACGAACATTGGATCGGCTTCCTCCTCCTCGTAGCTTGGCTCCAGAGAACTCGGGGATTGGCCTGCGCAAAGCGAGCTTGAGAACGGAGGTCTGTGGCGCCGACTGCCGCCGCGATTTCTGCACGACGCTCTGGCATCAGCATCTTGTAGTAAGTGATCTTGCGGCGCACCATGGCTTTCCAGCGAACTAGGGGACGCTTGATGCGGGCTAGGGGATCGAAACATGGGGGAATGGGCTGGAGATTTGGTGTGGTTTTAGGGCAGTGGCTAGCGTAGGCAGAGCAGCGAAGGTTCTGGTGTGAATAGTGGTTCCGGTGACGACCGGTCAATCGGTTTTGACTGTACATCGCTCTTGTCACGTTCGGTTGCAGCCCGGCACGCTGGACCCTCCACGTCGCTCACCGAATGGAACGCGCTTCGTCTTGCGTTTTTGCTCGCTTGTGGGACCGCAGTTGAGAGCAAACCGATGTCCCTCCCCCTCCCCCTCCCGCGTCATTTATTATACCACCACTCCCTCCGTTTTATGCGGAGTAAATAAAAACAGAGGGAGTATACTACGGATGAGGATCCCCTGACGTGGCCGAACCCATTGAGTAACTGACATGCGGGGCCTAGCAAGCATGGGGTCCGCCAGTAAGTGACCGAAAGGGAGGGTAAGGCAGGGATACCTACGTCAGAGGATCCACTTCCACTATACTACTTTTACCAAATGTTAGAGTAATAATATATGACATGCAACTTACACAAATGTTAGAGTAATAATATATGACATGCAATTTACACAAAGCATACAGGGTCTAACGCGTTTTTCGAGGCTAACTTTGACCAAATGTTAGAGTAATAATATATGACATGCAACTTACACAAAGCATACAGTCAAATTCGTATGGGAAAGGAGTTTCCAATGATATAATTTTCACATTATACATCTCATGTACTATTAATCTTGTCAATAGTCAAATTGGAAACCATCTCGAGTACAAATCTAGGAGTACGTACGAATCTAACAATATTGATTGGGCGTTGTTGAATGTTGATACCTTTTTGATCAAAGTAGAGATACTTTGACTACACATAAAACTTATATGTAAACTAGAAAGGATAGGAGGGAGTATATTGTACGTTCAAAAACGAAACGAACATTGAATACCCTTTATATATGACTAGGTTGGCTTTGTTGGGATGGAGTGCGCTTGGCCCAATTGCGGAATTCTGGACACATTCTTTTTATTTTCTAGTGGAACAAAAATTTAGTACCACCTTGGATAGAAAAATAAATTCGGCGGTGAACGGATGAAAATATTGAAGAAATGCACCTTGCTTTATTAGTAGGTATAGATTTGCGGATGCTATGATCACCGATTCAAAATTTTGAATCCACCTTAGGTATCATGTGCCCCCACTCGTTCCCTCTCGATTTCATCTCGGGGTCAGGAGATCTATTGAAAGAGGACTAGGGTGGGTACATGCGAATGATACTCGGCGGGATGTTCAAATGAGGCATGCGGGAGGATGGACTCGACTGGAGGGCGACATGATCGATGGAGAAGAGGGTTGGAGAGGAATGAGAAATAAGCAAATGACACATGATTATACTTGAACGGCTCAAATAAACAATAAGTTGTCTCGCTTGGCCTACATAGTGAAAGGCCTAATGCGCAACGCGGAGCACTGACGCTCGAATATGGCCGGGAAAACAGGGAAACCGACATGTGGGGCACACCTGTCGGGACGACGTAGCACAGACTAGTCCAATGGAGGAGCTGGCTCACGACCTCCTCGCCACTGACAACCGTTCATGTGGGTCGTTGGGGCCAACAACGGGGCGCAGCTCCAGCACCGCCTTTGGACACGGCGACCATGGTGAGCGACACGCTCATATCGTCGCTAGACACGGTCGGTTTTAGTGTGCCGAGGGTGGCGTTAGTGCTGTGGCACGACCAACGGTATGTTTGGTTTGTGCCCAAGGTTGCTCCATCAAAGCATTGGGTAGCCAAAATTTTGGTTGAGGTATTAGTTGCCCATGATTTGGCCGACATTGGCAAGAAAAATGAACTAGAGTTGGCTAGAGTTCATTGGCATGCCAAAGAAATGGCAACCATCCAAACAAAGACCAATCTTTGGGTCATGACCAAAATTTTGGTTGAGGTATTGGTTGCCCACGATTTGGCCGACATTGGCAAGAAAAATGAACTAGAGCTGGCTAGAGTTCATTGGCATGCCAAAAAAATGGCAACCATCCAAACAAAGACCAATCTTTGGGTCATGACCAAAATTTTGGTAAGGTGCACTTTGGCCACAATCCAAACACACCCCAACACCCGGCTCATCGAGGATGCACGGGGCGCCGCGCCGCGTCCGCAGAGTGGTGTAGCGCGGCCAACTGCATCCTCTGGACCTGAGACCATGCCGGGTCATCTTGCTTTTTCAATGACATGCGGGGATCGCATGTGAGCAAAGGGCATCTCCAACGTTGCCACGACCATAGCTGACTACCCTGGCACACCAAAACCCTCGTCCCTCGCATCGTCGCGTGGTGCGTTCCCAGCCGGCGCCAGCTGCCCGCATTCATGTCGTCCGTTTGTATGTCGTCTTTAAGAGGCTCGGTGCCCGAGGAACCAACTCCGGTGACTTAATGACGCACCCAGACGCTTGGCCTCACCGGAATGCGCTACTTAAAGTGGCAACACCCAGCTAACCTCCACCATAGCGCATCGTCCTCCTACTTGGCACCACATCCGCCATGACCGCAAGTGCGAACACTCTGTGGGAGAGCTTGTCTTCGAGGATGAAGCTCGAGGTCGCCGCCCTCGCTCAAGTCGCCTCTCGCGACGCAATAGTGGCGTAGCCGGACGCGGACGCGTCCGCACAAGCGATGGCCACGCTGGCGGCCGACGATGGGAGCACCGTCAGCCACGCGTCCTACTTGCAGCCGTCCAACGTCTGGCACCGCTGAGGTCGGGGACTCCTCCGAGGATGAGTAGGGCATGGGAGGCGGCAGGGCATGGTGTGCCAACTGGCCGGTCCGTATCCCGTGTTCTACTCTTCCTCACCGGAGACCGCACCTTCACTTCACGGGTCTTGAACCCCGCCCCCGTACATAGAGATTGCAGATGGAGGACGTCGGTCGCCGCCGTAGAATAGGTTTAGGGTCGGGTTTCTTTTATTTTTCTGTCCTATAAAAGTTCAAAATGTAATGAAAATCTGCCGTGTTTGCATTAATCTCGGTCGATGTATATGAACTTTCACAATAATATACATATTGTAGGAGTACTAGAAAGATGCCCGTGCGTTGCACGGAAGATCAAGATCTTGTGGGAGAAAAGGATGAACGAGGGAAAGCCTTATCTGCAAATGTGGAGAGGAGTGCAGGTAAATTGTCATAGTTTCCTTCCTATCCGTTAGATATAGATCGGATGGCCTATATTGCAGGATGACAAGCACACCATCATCACCAACTCTGCTTTTTTATCTTAGGCACTCCAATAGTACGTCCACTACACATTCACGCATTTCACATCTTTCTACATCTACGGGAACCTACGAAAGGGTTAACGTAAATTGCCTCTCTCTCTCCTCCTCTGATTTTCATGGTGGTGGGCCCCTCCCTCCCCCCAATCTACAATCAACAGCTCACACATTTCACATTATGTTAATTACGTAACTGGGATTACGTAGGTGTAGCATTACTCGTCCTAAAAAACCCAACTAAGCCAACCTCCCAGCATATCGCGCGGGAAAAGACCCTGCCGCGCCGTTTTAGTCGGGATTACCGGATTACTAGTAGTAGTATCGATGGATCGCGGGGAGCAACAAATTTTTTTTGAGGGGGCGAAGCACCTAGTTTAAAAGGAAAAAAGGCGGTACACTCACAACACTCCTGTCGCGGTAGCATTGCACCCCACACACATTCGGTCCTGCACACGGCTCATGCAAACGGAACGCGCTTCGGCTTGCCTCTTCACTGACACGTGGGACTGCACTTGGAGAAACCGACCATGTGCCAAACTCCCCCCGCCCACCGCGCGAAAATCCTCCCCCCACACCAAAAAATTCCCCCCAAATTCGATTCAACCGCCCTTCGGCCAACTAGCCAATAATATTCCCCAAACCCCCTCCCCCCTGTCCCCCTCCACTCCATTCGCTCCGCCAAAGCCGCCCTCCCCACCGCGCCGATACGTTGGCGCTGCGGTTCGGCGATCCTCTCGCTCCCACAGTACACTCTCGTAGACTGCCGTTCTCTAGCCGCGCCGCCACCTCTGGCTACGTTCTTGTGAAGGCGCACGGTGGTCAGCGCCGCCACCGCTGGCGACGTTCGTGTGGAGACGCACGACGGTCAGCTTCTCCCATTGTACACGCATTCTAGACTGAGGCCCCGTTCATGTCGGTGTAGAGCTGAATGTTAGCTGATAGACGCTGTTAATCTCACTATTTGCCGAAGTAGTTTACTGTCAATATGCTCTTCTTAAGAAGCTTCCTTGCCCTGTTCTGCACTCAATCTGCTTAGCTGAGATGGCATGCCAAGGCTGATTAGTTGCTAAAATATCCTGCCATATATTTATTGTGACATAGATTGCCATGGTCTAGTAGCCAATCTGTTAGGTGAAATAGCTCTACACCATTTTATACTCGATCTTTGTTGCTGCGATGGCCTTCGATAGTTCGATGGCTGTGTGCTCGGCCTCATTGACTGCTGAAATAGCCTGCCATAATTTGGCACTCAAATATGTTCGTCCAAATATCTTGCCATAGCTTTAGACATCGACCTAGGTATTTTTTTTGGACTTCATAAAAAATCATATATGTTTTTCCTGTAATATCTAGAAGAGAAGTAATTTGTATGTCTAACAGGTGGACAGGACTTGGATAACTTCTGCTCGAAGATTCTCCGCTGCATATGTCGAGGGGGTTGAAAACTTCATGAACTTTATCAGAGCTGAGTACGGTGGTCTGAAATCAGATGTGCTCTGCCCGTGTAGCAGTTGTATGAATTCAGTTACAAGACCCCAGTCAACTATGCAAAATCATCTACACTTGTATGGGATGTCGGTCACATATACTAGGTGGGTTCATCATGGTGAAGCTATGAACGTCAATGTTATTGACTACGTGGAAGCAGCAGATCACCATCTTGATCTGCCTGATGCTCAAGTGGAAGAGGAGGAGGAGGTGGTGGTGGCGGAGCCAGTGAGTTTGACCAACATTGAAACAATGCTACGAAATGCTCGTGCATTCCGTGAACTTTCACCTGCAGAAGAAAAATGGTGGGCCCGCATGTTGGAACAATGCAACGTTGCTGTCACCCCAGGAAATAAGTTGTCAGTATTCTCAGCTATGGTCACCTTTCTTCAGGTGAAGACATCTGAGCAGATGACCAACAAATCATTCGATGCGATGTTGGCCGCTTTCCGCAAATCTATCCCAGATGCGTCTGAGCTGCCACACACCTACAGTAAAATGAAGAATTTCCTTCATGCAGTTGGAATTGGATATGATATGATCCATGTTTGTAAGAATAATTGTGTTATGTTCCGGAAGGATTATGCCAACTTAAGTGAATGCCCGAAATGCAAATCATCAAGATGGAAAGATGGCAATGCTGTGAAGAGGATTCCTCATAATGTTCTGAGACATTTTCCAATTACACCTAGATTGCAGAGGTTGTTTCATGATGCTGAAACAAGAGAGGATGTACTGTGGCATTCTAGGAACCAGGAGTACAGAGATCAGAATGTAATGAGCCATCCATCTCATGGTAATGAGTGGAAAAGCTTCAATGATAAACACAAAGAGTTTGCTGCTGACCCGAGAAACATTAGACTTGGCTTAGCTTCAGATGGATTTAGCCCATTTGGCCACCAGAGCGCCACATATATCATGTGGCCAGTGCTTGTTATCCCTTACAACATGCCTCCAAATGTCTACACCAAAGAATCAAACTACATGATGGCCTTGCTCATCCCAAGTCCAAAAAGTCCTGGAAAGGATTTTGATTTGTTCAGGGAGCCTCTTGTGGAGGAACTTCAACAGCTATGGAAGGGTGTTCGCACTCAAGACCTATATAGCAGCCCACCAGTTGATTTCTTTCCGCGTGCTGTTATAATTTGGTGCATCCATGATTATCCGGCTTTGGGCACTATGTCAGGGTGAACGACACATGGTTACAATGCATGTGTTCGCTGTGACAGGAATCTGCTGTCATACGCAATACTTAGCAAGATCTGTTACATTGGACACCGCCATTTCCTTGCCAAGGACAAGCCGCATCCTAGAAAATACCGAAGACATGTGTTCAGTGCAAAGCATGAAAACCGTGATGCGCCAAAGAGGCTCACCGCCGATGAGTTGCAAGTGGAATTAGAGAAGGTCAGGCATATTACACCAGGAAACCATCCTAGTAATGGTAGCGGGAAAAGGAAGCGTGGCAGGGTAGAAGAGAGATTATTGTTTACCCGCAGGTCCACTTTGTGGGACTTGGAGTATTGGAAAGATTTGGATCTGCGGTATAATCTTGATGTGATGCACATCGAGAAAAATATATGTGACATCATTATCGGCACACTTCTTAATATTGAAGGCAAGACGAAAGATACCTTAAAATCTAGGATTGATTTGACACACCTAGGTATTAGAAAGGATTTGTAGGTGCAAGGTGAAGGTAAACCACGGGATATGGCACCAGCTGTGTATGTCTTGGACAAGGTAAAAAGAAAAGAATTCTGCGATGTCCTGTCACATGTGAGATTCCCACATGGATTTGCTTCCAACCCTGAAAGGAGAGTCAGTGCAGATGGAAACAAGGTACAAGGGTTGAAAACTCATGACTGCCACATCCTACTTCAAAGGGTTTTACCTGTTATCCTTAGAGGATTGGGCCGCCCTGACTTATACAGAGCAGTTGCAGAGTTGGGACAATTCTTCAGGGAACTCTGCAGTAGGAATATCAGGATAGATGCTTTGGAGCGTCTTAGAGACAAGATACCAACTATCCTATGCGACCTTGAGAAGATATATCCTCCAGCCTTCTTTGATGTGATGGTGCATTTGGTTGTTCATCTACCTGATGAGGCGCTACTTAGAGGTCCAGTACAGTATGACTGGATGTACCCTATTGAAAGGCAGCTAGGCACTTTCAAGGGCTAAGTTAGGAATAGAGCTAGACCCGAGGGTTCCATTGCAGAGGCCTACATTGCTACAGAAGCGTTGACATTCTGCTCAAAATACATTGAAACAACTGATCAGCTTAGCAAAGAGGTGGGTGAAGACAATCCCGGGCTCAATGTTTTCGATTATTCTGTTCGAGTTACAGGGAAGAGGCGACAAGAGGACAAACCTAAAGATTTGGACAAAATGGTTTGGTATGTGTTGAATAACTGTCCTGAGATACTACCTTATATCAAGTAAGTGCAGTACTGCAGCTTATACATCATAATCTACTAAACTTGCAGCACATTCTTATATATTTAGATGTTTGACGCGATCACTATGTTGTGCAGCATCTACAAAGAAGAGTTACTGCCGCAAAATCCAAGAAACATTGACAAACTGGTTATGGCAAGATTTGCGAAATGGTTCAAGAACCATGTAAGCTTTTGAAGTGCACTGTCAGTTTTTTAATATATTGAGTACATAAGATGATCAGCTTGTCTATTTTCTAACCATAGGTTAAGAAGATGCGGGAGGATGGGCATGCAGTTGATGATGCCCTTTACTCACTAGCAATGGGTCCTGATACTCGGGTAAGACATTATGAATCTTGCGTTGTTGGAGATGTGCGCTACAACACCCTTGCACGAGACGAAGGCAGGAAGACACAAAACAGTGCCATCATGAGCACGGATACGTACGACAAAGAGACAACTGAAATGTATGCTAACATAACAGACATTGTTCAGTTGCAGTATATCTCCAGTTTTGAGGATCATCGGTGTGTGGTTCTTTTGTGCTGTCGTTGGTATAACCTGTTTTCCAGGATCACAAAACCCAGAGCTGATGATTATTTCAAATCCATCAATGTCAAGGCGGTGTACCAGACCAACGAGCCTTTTATTTTGGCAAATCAAGCAACATAGATATTTTTCTTGGAAGACACATTTGCACGTAGCGATGACTGGAGAGTATTGCAAAGGTTTGAGCAGAGGAATTCGTTTAATGAAGTTGCACAACAAGATGATGCTTACACTGCTCCTGATGTACAAGATAACATAGATGTTCCTAATATCTTTGAGAACCATCACGTCAATGATGCCGGCTAAAATATTGCCTATCGTGCTGTGGACATACAAGAGTTGATCAAGAAGAAGCCAACATTCGAGGACGTTGAGGACGGAGAAGAAGATGACACCATGGGGAATTACGATTTAGACTGATACACATGGCGAAGATGTTGCCACTGCTGCTGCGGATGATGATTACATTGCTTTTGTCGTATTTGCCTGTCAGAAGATGTTTTTTATCTACTATGTGAAATTGTGTTTGCTATGACAACTAAAACCTGATGAACATGTTGTTTAGTATTTTGCTGTGAGAACATCACTTGTTATGTATGCTGGTTTGTGTTTGGTGATTGTATGACAACTAAAACATGATGACATTGTTGTTTAGTTGTACTCATATTTGGCTGTGAAACTTGAATTTGATGACATAGTTTGCTGTTGGACTGCAATTTGCTCGACGTCTTCGAATGAGAACAAAGCTGACCCGACAGGGCCTCTGCTATTTATTTATTTATATGAGCAAAAGGGGATACCCCCTGATTTCCGTTAATAGAAATCATTAGATGTTCACAACACTACGCCCAGCCTGCTACACAGGTTTCATTCATTACTAGTTTCAACAAAGTGCTCATGTCGTAGCCACTGAATACATCACGAGTGCTACATACACTACAAATAAAGAGATAATCATCCTACAGAGCACATCAATTTTTCCCATGATCTTCACAAGCTCTTTCACTTCCTCATTGCTGTCAAGGCCGTTCAACAGCTGTTGCTTGGCCATGATCAGAGGAACTGCATCTTTAACCTTCTGCTCCGCATCTTCCTCTTCTATCGTTCCTTCAGTTACTTGTCCAACACCCCAACCTGATGGTATTGGGATTCCTCGGCTAACCAAATAATCAGTGTAGTTGCATTCCCCCACATCAGCAACTTCCCAGACATACAAATCACATGAATCTTCCCTTTTCTGCATGAATCAAATTGGAAGATCATCAACCAAACTATTAAAAAAATCAGCAACTGAAAGCAGCAGAACAACACTTAAATATATTATTACCCCATGATTCGGGCATTTGTAGAAGACTCGGCCAGGGTTGCGGATTGTGGTTGAGACGCGATGGATGACTCTGCGTGATTTGCAGCAGTGGCACCACACCAACGGTAGTGGGTTGCGATGAGCAATCGGCTGCGATGCACGTGCCGGTGGGGGTGTGATGAGACCCACATGCGATGGTACGGGTGGCGACTTGGCGCATATCTGGTTGTTGCCTGCTGAAGAGCAGGTGGACGGGTAGCCAGCGGACATGGTTGCTGCGGCCAAAGCTTCTGATGCTAGGCATAGTAAGTAGAGAAGAGGAGAAGCGAACGTTGGATATGTCAGTTTCATTACTTGCACAGTAGCATAGCACCATATATAGTCATAGTCTAGGTTTGGATTCGAACTAGCTACAGGAGCACGTCTTTCTTTTTTCTAAAACTCGACAACGTCTCTTTACTGGTACACTAGCTTGTTCTGTACGCCTTCCCAAGTCTTTGATTTTCTTTCCCTTTTTTTGCGAGGAAGGAAGGAGGACAAAATTGAGAGTTCCTGGGACTCGAACCCAAGACCTCTCGGTTGAAAACCAAGGGTGCTAGTCACTTATGTGGTGAATGGTCCTTGTGAGGAGGAGGACAGACGAACACATTTTCCTCACAGTTTTCTTCCTATATATAAAAAAGTATGCTACTTGGTTTCCTCTTAGTCAACAAACGATTGTGCCAACCTTGACCGTTGGATTGACATTCAACGTCTGTCGCGTTTCTTCAGTCTCTTCTTCCTCGAGCCGCCAAAGCCAAACCAACGCCGGCGGGACCGCCTGCTCCAGCCTCCCACGGCTGGCTGTGATCTTCCATGGCTCCTGTTCGTTCTTGTCCGAGGCCTCACCATTGTCCTCCGCCTTGGTTCGCTCGCTGCGGCGCCGCCCTCCGGTGTTGTCAACATGGTCAACAACCAAGAGGAATAAGGAGATGACTGTACATGGTGAGGATGACAGTAGGGACCGAACAACACACGCATTAATTTTGTATTTTGGGACGGAGAAGGGTATCAACTTGGTTGTGCGGGACCCATGGCCCGTCTAGCCCAGGCTTTTATTTCATATGTTTAGCACATGACCAGCCCAGTTTGTTTTTTTCCTTTCTGAAAATGGCTAGCCAACTATTTTGTTTTTTGCAGAATAACCAACGTAGGCCTACTTGCTTTTCTACACGCTGCTGGGCCGGAAATCTTTCAAGACGAGGAGGGATGCATTTTGCCTAGAAAATGGGCTATAAGTAATAAGAAATGGGCTATAAGTAATAATAAATGGGCTGTAAAATGAAAAATACAGCAAACAGGCAATTAGTTCCAAAATACTGTTTTCTTTCAGATTTTGATATTTTAAATTTCATTGTTTTTGTGCAGGTAAAATTTAATTGAATTTAAATTAAGGTATATTTAGATTTAAAATTATTTTGAATCTGGCTAGAAATTTCGGGCTGTATGCTGTTTGGGACAGATTTGGAGGCTGACTTGTGGGTCTACTAGGTTGACGTGTACTTTGCCTTTGTCAACTTAGTCCACAAACGATTCTAGCAGCAGTGACCACGTCCAACGGCCGTGCTGCTTCTTCAATATCTGATCTTCTTGCTCTAGCCGCCCAAACCAGCTCCGGTGGGACTGCCTGCTCCCGCCTCCCGTGGCCGGCTGTGCTGCCGCACAGGCCGCACCGCCCCACCCTACTTCATTGCTGGCCAGGCCATTCCTCTACTCACCCACACCTCCTGTTATTTTTCGGCGATGGCAGCCGGACTAGTAAACCCTCGTACTCCCCACCGCGTGGGCAACCATTGCAGAGTCTTCCCCGGCTCCGTGTCGTTCCCTTCCTAGGCCTCGCCGTCGTCCACCGCCATGGTGCTCTCGGCGCGGCCTGGTCAACATGGTCAATGAACGACATCCATCGGCCATGGACTGTACGCGCAAAATAATGATTCCTCCACCTGACAGCTGGGACCCACCGGAAGGGCCTCTGTATTTCACGGAAAAAACATTCCCCCCGCTGACATGTCGGACCCACCAGCCATATCTTCGCACGCAAGGAAGTGCCTCCTTATTACGCACAAAAAATGAATACCCCCTGCTAGCTAGGACCCACCATAGTGGGAGGATGACTTGTGGGCCAACTAAGTTGACGGGGACGGAGGGCTTTGTCAACTAAGTCAATATAAATGATTCTAGCTCCAGTGACCGTACGATGTCCATCCAACGGCCGTAGTGCTTCTTCAACCTCTGGTCTTCTTGCTCCAGCCGCCCAAAGCAGCGCCGGTCGTGTCGCATGCTCCTGCCTCCCGTGGCCGGCTGTGCTGCCGCGGAGGCCTCACCGCCCCTACTATTCCCACCGCTGGCCAGGCCCTGCGGCGACGGCAGCCTCACACCACAGCCGAACCAGTGAACCCTCGTACTCCTCTCCGCGCGGGCTTCCACTACCGCGTCTTCCTCGGCTCCGCGTCGTCCCCTTCATAGGCCTCGCCGTCGTCCACCGCCGTGGTGCTTTCGGCGCGGCCTGGTCACCGTGGTCAAGGAACGACTTCCATCGGATGTGGACTATACGTGGAGAGGCTAACAGCTGGGTCCACGGCTGCAGCAAGGAAGTGCCTCCTTATTACGCGGAAAATAATGATTCCTCCACCTGACAGCTGGGACCCACCGGACGGGCCACTGTATTTCGCGGAAAAAACGTTTCCCCCTGACTGTTGGGACCCACCAGCTTCATCTTCGCACGCAAGGAAGTGCGTCCGGGCAAAAAAACACGATTCGCCCCCCTGACTACTGGGACCCACCAGCTACAACTTCGCACGCAAGCAAGTGCGTCCGGGCAAAAAAAACAATTCGCCCCCCTGACTGCTGGGACCCACCGGCTACATCTTCACACGCAGGAAAGTGCGTCCGGGCAAAAAAAACGATTTGCCCCCCTGACTGCTGGGACCCACCAGCTACATCTTCGCAGGCAAGGAAGTGCCTGACAATCGGGACCCACCTGGTCGAAGCGTACGTAGCGTTGTCATTCTGGCCGCGAACGTGTACGTACATACTGGTTGATGTAGAGGCGCGCACGTGTCGTAGTAGAGGCGTGCACGTGTCGTAGTAGAGGCGCGCACGTAGCATGTACACGTATGTACATCGACCAGGGTGCAAGAAAGAAAATACGGCCACATATGTGTACATACGGGCGGCGTCTCGAACGCCTACTCGCACATACGTACGGCGAGGGCTCGTGTACATGGCTGGGTCGGAACGGAGAAACAACGTCGTCGTCGTGTTCATGGGGAGGCAACGAAATGTGTCGTGTTCATGGGGAGGCAACGGAATGCGTCATGTTCATGGGAAGGCAACGGAAGGCGTCGTGTTCATCGGAAGGCAACAGAACGTGTGGGAGCCAACCGGCTGGGTCGGAACGAAATGTGTGGTCGTGTTCATCGGGAGGGTTTGGATGGAACAAGCGATGGAAACGAGGCCTGGCGTACCGCAAAACGGAGGAAACAACCTTGTGTTCGACCGGCCATGTTCGAAACGGGATCCTGTTCATCGGGAGGGGTCTGTCGTACCGCAAAATGAAGGAAACGGACCTCCTATGGTCGAAACGGGGGTCCTGTTGATCGGGAGGGGTGTGGCGTACCGCAAAAAGGAGGAAATGGACTTGCGTTGTAGCGCTACGGTCGAAATGGGGGTCTTGTTCATCGGGAGGGGTGTGGCGTACCGCAAAACGGGACTCCACGGGATACTGTTCATCTCCAGCGTCGACCTCCTCCAGCCTCCACGGGCCCCTGTTCATCCAGCCTCCACCGCGCGCTACTCCACCGGCTACTGTTCAACCACCCCTCCACGGGCACCCCTCCAGCGTCTACTGTTCATCCAACCCTCCACACCACGGGGTCCTATTCAACCACCCCTCCACGGGCACCCCTCCACCGTCTACTGTTCATCCAGCCCTCCACACCATGGGGTCCTGTTCATCCAGAGGCAACGCCACCGCTCACTGTTCATCCAACCCCCCGCAACGCTCACTGTTCATCCAATCGATCGGCTTCAGTTAGCAGCAGTAGCGAAGGAATCGCTCGATTGGGTTCAGTTAACATCCATCGATCGATCGCTCGGGTTCAGTAACGCGTAGCCTGCAGTGCAATCGCTCGGGTTCAGTTAGAGAACAACGCCTCACTCGGGTTCAGTTAGAGCCAATGCCTCGCACACACGCGCGTACGTGTACGAGAGAAACGCGCATCGCTCGGCCCCCGACCTCTCACCGTAACCGGGAACTCCCCGAAATTTTCCTCCCCCTCGCTTCTACCACGGTTTTTTCCGTCATGGACGGCCCAAAGAATGTCATGCAGCTGCGTCTCCGGCCCGCCCAGAACGAAAAACCCATTTTCTGTCATGATTTTTTGTCATAGAAGTAGGAGCCCACCACATCTATGATGATATCGGGTTTTGTCACAATTATCATCATAGAAGTGTCATATGTATGATAGAAAAAATTCGTTCGGCCCAAAATGTCACGAATGTGTCTTTTTTTGTAGTGACTCTTGATGCTATTTGCTTTGCCTTGTCCTTGCGCTAGTTTCAATGGATTCGTATCAATGGATTTCTTCTCCGTTGACTTGATCTGCCTTGTGGCGTACATGAGGACTCGGTCATCTCTTTTTTCTTCCAAACAAATCCTCGAGTCTGCATTGCACAACACCAAACACCCACGCATCAGCCTGACCGGGCCTTCACACGGCCGGCTTCCGCTCAGCTCAGCACTCCGGATGGGCCTCCATCCGCGCCTTCACAACAGCTGCTACTTGAGCTAGGCCTACTGGCCTGCCTTGCGTTGCGTTCTGTCCATCCTGATCGATTCACCGAGACCGACTTGATTTAGAACACTGCACGATGCTTGCATGCCGCCGCCGCTGAACCGATCTACCGCTGCCTTGCTTGCTTTTGATTGCTTCTAAAGCTGCTGCTTTGGCATTCGTGTCAAACATCATTGACCTTCACATCAGACCTGCTCTGCTGCGGACCGTTAATAGATCGGGGACAAAATACGGGCATCCTTTCGAGACCGACGATCGCAGCTTTTCCTGTCGATCAACAATTCATAGCCTCCGAACGACCTAGCTCCAATTGTTACGCAATTCCGGGTTTGCTACACCTGCGTTTCCGACCCACATGCGTCAACCAGGCCCAAACAGAGAGCAACACCAACTTATGAAAGGCCTTGGGTCCTCTCCCCCAAAAGACCAGCCTGTTAGAAAGGGACACCCCCGCCCTTATAAATCGTGTTATGTCTCCTCCCACAACTGATGTGGGACTAAACCCAACAATCTCCCACTCACATATCGGTCACCCATGGGCCCGCTAACACCAGCGCCCAACCTTGGCTCGCATCAACCAGCCCAAACCAACACGCCTTTGCAGCCAGCTTTCCGCCGGCCCACCGTGTTGCTAACATAGCCCAGCCTGCCCCTCGTGCCATGGGCCTGAGCCCTCCCGCAAGTGTGTCCTGCTGCCTGCCAGCGAGTGCAAAGCTGTCAAGTCTGATGCACATGCGTTACGCCGCCACCGCCCTCCTTTATCGATAGCCTCATGCCAACACATCACCGACGAGATTCCTTCGCCGATCTTCTGCACTTTCGATTGCTATTCCAGAAAACGCTGATTCTCCGATCTGTCCATGTCTGGACATGTCGCTCTACGGTGATCGCCTTCATATGAACAACGTTGATCCATGATGTATACTACACAACCTTCTTCTTATAGATGTTGTTGGGCCTCCAAGTGCAGAAGTTTGTAGGACAATAGCAAATTTCCCTCAAGTGGATGACCTAAGGTTTATCAATCCGTGGGAGGCATAGGATGAAGATGGTCTCTCTCAAGCAACCCTGCAACCAAATAACAAAGAGTCTCTTGTGTCCCCAACACACCCAATACAATGGTAAATTGTATAGGTGCACTAGTTTGGCGAAGAGATGGTGATACAAGTGCAATATGGATGGTAGATATAAGTTTTTGTAATCTGAAAATATAAAAACAGCAAGGTAACTAATGATAAAAGTGAGCGTAAACGGTATTGCAATGCGTTGAAACAAGGCCTAGGGTTCATACTTTCACTAGTGCAAGTCCTCTCAACAATAATAAAGTAATTGGATCATATAACTATCCCTCAACATGCAACAAAGAGTCACTCCAAAGTCACTAATAGCAGAGAACAAACGAAGATATTATGGTAGGGTACGAAACCACCTCAAAGTTATTATTTCCAATCAATCCATTGGGCTATTCCTATAAGTGTCACAAACAGTCCTAGAGTTCGTACTATAATAACACCTTAAGACACAAATCAACCAAAACCCTAATGTCACCTAGATACTCCAATGTCACCTCAAGTATCCATGGGTATGATTATACGATATGCATCACACAATCCCAGATTCATCTATTCAACCAACACATAGAACCTCAAAGAGTGCCCCAAAGTTTCTACCGGAGAGTCAAGACAAAAACGTGTGCCAACCCCTATTCATAGATTCCCAAGGTCACGGAACCCGCAAGTTGATCACCAAAACATACATCAAGTGGATCATAGAATACCCCATTGTCACCACAGGTATCCCACGCAAGACATACATCAAGTGTTCTCAAATCCTTAAAGACTCAATCCGATAAGATAACTTCAAAGGGAAAACTCAATCCATTACAAGAGAGTAGAGGGGGAGAAACATCATAAGATCCAACTATAATTGGACTCTGTTTGATTTTCCTTTTCTGCGATACTCTAAAACAAGGAAAAAACAGAAACTGGCCCTGGGCTCTCGGTTAATACGTTAGTCCCAAAAAGCATATAAAATAGCATATAAATGCATATAAAACATCCAAGGTTGATAATATAATAGCATGGAACAATCAAAAATTATAGATATGTTGGAGACGTATCAACATCCCCAAGCTTAATTCCTGCTCGCCCTCGAGTAGGTAAATGATAAAAACAGAATTTTTGATGTGGAATGCTACCTAACATATTTATCCATGTAATTCTCTTTATTGTGGCAAGAATATTCAGATCCATAAGATTCAAGACAAAAGTTTAATATTGACATAAAAATAATAATACTGCAAGCATACTAACAAAGCAATTATGTCTTCTCAAAATAACATGGCCAAAGAAAGTTATCCCTACAAAATCATATAGTCTGGCTATGCTCCATCTTCACCACACAACGTATTTAAATCATGCACAACCCCGATGACAAGCCAAGCAATTGTTTCATACTTTTGATGTTCTCAATATTTTTCAATCTTCACGCAATATATGAGCGTGAGCCATGGATATAGCACTATAGGTGGAATAGAATGGTGGTTGTGGAGAAGACAAAAAGGGAGAAGATAGTCTCACATCACCTAGTTACACAATATTCGACACAACTCTAACAGTTCTCTAAATGTGTAACTAGGTGAGAAAAACCTATATGACAAGCAAGATCAAGGCAAGGTATGGTAGGAAAAAAATGTAATTAGCAAGCCAACAAGGATACAAAGCAAGTAAAAGGTACGGGAAAGGTTTAACCACAAGTGAGTCGAGGATACATATTTTATCCCAAAGTTCAAACTTTTTGGGGAGTGCTAATCTCCATTGGAGGGATGCCAAAGCAAAAGTTTCAGAGTGACACTAAGTGGATCACCCTATTCTCCGTTTTAGTCATCCCAATGGATGAGCTTCAAATCACCAGGGGATGGTCTTGAAGGTGACCACCACACTTACAAACTTCGAAAAGCACACCACAAGCAAGGAAGCTTCCAGGCCTTGACTCCTAACTGCCTAGGAGTCCAATCTCCCAAAGTAAAAAGTGTTGACAAAGAAGTTGAGAGGGGAACATGAATTCATTTGCTCAAACTGTAGATTGGGTCTTGTTGTCTCAAATCCCAAGGTATCAACAAGTTTGGGTGGAGGGATTAGAGTGTTGAGCAAATCAAGGTGTAGCAATGGTGGTAGGGTCACAAGACATCAAGGTTAGGGATTGAGGTAGGAGAAGAGGAGGGGAGTTTATACCCTTCCTCAAGATGTAGCTGGTGGCTACCTGAGCGCCCCGAGTGCACGGGGTATCCATGGGTGAAACCACTCTACCCCGTGTGCACAGAACATGCTCATATGCACATGATGTTTAGAGAGGTTCAACCCCAACCCCATGTGCACAGGGTATTCAATGGTGAAACTACTCAACCCCAGATGCACTACAGGAATCATGCACTTTGCCATCTTCCATGGCTGACGGCAAAGGCACACCTGGCGGACGGCAACATGTCCGGCTGAATAGGCTACAATGAAGGGCTCTTTGCCGTCTGCCAGCGGACGACAAATATGAAATGGTCTTTGTCGTCCGCTAGCAGACGACAAAGGACCTGGACGGCATACATGGTAGCTTATGGCCGTTAAGGGGTTAAAGATGCAAAGTTCTTTGCCGTCTGCCAGTTGACGACAAAGAAACCATATAGGCCAGCAAAGTGCCCCTAGTTTGCACAGGTAGCTGCCACGTGGCAGCTTTGCCGTCAGCTGGCTGATGGCAAAGCCTGACGGCAAAGCTCTTTGCCTTCTGCCAGTAGATGGCAAAGTGCCTATATAGCCCCTATTTTTCTTAAATTCATTTAATTTGACAGAATTTCATACACACACACACACTAGTGCTCGTCGGTCCTAAACAAACGGTTTTTAACCCCTTTACGTGACGGCATATGGAACCGTCTCCAAGTGAGTGTGGGCGATAGGGGGGGGGTCCTTCCCACATGACCCAGAAGTCGTCGGGGATAGGGAGCCTTGATGCATACAGTTGTCCCTGTATAACCGTTTGTGATATCTCGAATATCCCAAACGCTTCATCCTTGCCACTCGTTTGTGCTCTCATTGCCATCGCAGTCAGAGTTTTGTGGTTCTGCCTAAAACCAGGCAGATTCCAGGCACGAGAGTTTTCTAGGCAGATTCTAGGCACGGGAGATTTACGATGCCTGGCACATCACAAACAGTTCATGATTATAAACCGTGTACGATAGGTAGACAATCACACACATTTAGTTTTACTGCACCGTATGTGATAGTGTCTGACATCACACACGCTTTGCAAACGACAACTATGTGCATGCTTGCACACGTTTCCTCTCTGTGAACCGTCTCGGATTATGGTGTATATCGCAAATGTTTATGTTTTACCAACTGTGTGTGCCGTAATGACCTGCACAATGTAATTTCACCCTAATTTAATTGCTGCTATTTAAAATTGTACCTAATTTAAACTTGAAAGTACTCTATAGCTTTATTCATATCCATCAGGTTCAAACAACCAATGCATTATTCGATTCACAGGTACATATGTTTAAGAATTACAGAAGCACCAAATAAAGAATGATGTACCAGGGCTCTATACTTGTACTATTACAGATGGTAAAGAAAGAGGCGACGGACATTCCAGTTGCTAAACAAGGTGAAGTGGAATGGTCCTATTGTGCTCTCCTGGATGCAGAAGGCATGAATGACTCTAGTCCAACCCCTTGTGATGGCCGGCCACCAATCATGTAGTTTGAGAGGTAATCTTGAGTAAACTGCTTCAGGATCCACTGCAAAAGGAAAAAGATTCAGATATTGTCATCTAACGCAACTCATTACGGGCAGTAAAAAGAAGGCTACATGGTTCTTACTTACCATCCTGCAGTTCACTGTTGTCTTGCATAAAGTGTAAACAAATAGTTCGATTGACATCTTTTGACCCATTTTAGTAACAATCTTTATCAGTTTCCTCACTTGATGCTGGTTCATGAATATCTCATTGCCCTATACGCAGAAAGGGTCGAAGTGTGGATCTTTGGCAATGATATATGTACCTAAAAGCACCAAGTTAATATTAGAAGCTAAATAAAAATTGAAAAATGATGTAGTACAACACTCCATCCATCCCATTATATAAGATTTTACTACATGTATATCTAGACATCATCAGAACATGAAGGTAACACTCTTCCTTGTTGCTATGTAGCCTGGGATTGCATATTTAGTCATTTAGTACAATGCATGTTGCTAAACAACAATTGAAAACGAAAAGGCATGTTAACTGAAATATCCTTAACAGCAACCAAATATCGTAATTCATAGTGGTATTGTTGTAACTTTTATTGATGAAACTGAACTGCACAACAAATAGTTGCACATATAGAGCATCACATTGTGAAGAACTGAAATAAACAAGTCATAAGGACGTAGGCGAGCCTTAAAAAGCTAAAGGACTAAAACCCTTAGTGGATATATATATATATATATATATATATATATATACTCCAACAAATTTTGGCCTTTTCTAGTCGATCCCCTAAACTTAAGGTTGTAAACTTCAATTTGATCAAGTTCAAAGTAGGTTCAACCGAAAGTAGCATGCATTCAAACATAAACATAGATAGTTTTGCATAACCGAACATAAAACATAAATTTAAACTAAGCTAAACTAAGGTAAACTACTTTCGGTTGAAGTAGAGGTCGAGCCAATCCTTCCTCGTCATGTACGGTGTGTCGCGAGCCGGGTCCGGGCTAGTACCGCCGTCGGGGTCGTTGGGGAAGGCACTCCTCCACTCATCGACGTCAATCTCCTCGTCCTTGGGGCCCACCTCGATGCCCTCGGCGCTGCCGTCGCCGCCGCCTTGGACCTCGTCATTAGAGGAGAGTGCAATAACCTCGCCGCCCTCCGCGCCGCTATCCTCGCCGCCTTCGACCTTGTCATCGGAGGAGAGTGCGATAACCTCGCCGCCCTCCGCCGGCAAAGATTGCCCGCTCCGCCTCCACGAGCTCCGGGTGCTTCCGGCGGAGCTCTTGCATGTAGGCCTCGTCGGTGGCCTCGGCCTCGACACGCTCCCACGCCTCGCGGTCCTCCCGCGCCATAGCCAAGCTCACCACCCCTGGCTCCGGCGGAACAAGGTGGATCGGACGCGTGCCGAAGGGGAAATTGAGCCTAGCCGCCGCGCCGTGGTAGCGGACCTGCCAGCGGTCGTACTCCATGGCTGCGAGCTCGGCCGTGTGAAAGCTACCGAGCCACCGGCGGGTGTGGGTCTCTCGATCTGTAATCTCGGCGACCCACGTCCCCCACCGCCGCTGCCGGACCCCGAGGTAGGACTTCGTCGGTTGCTGGGTCCAGGGGAGGACGGGGAAGTCCTCAAACCGGTGTAGGGGTGCGGAGGCGGGCGGATCGGGGGACCAAGGACGGCGGATTGGGCCCACGGAGGATGACGTGGACACCTGGGCAGCCTCCTCGCTGACGTCGGGCGAAAAGGCCGCGATAAACCTCTTTTTGGCCATTGGCTACTCGAGCTCCCCGGCACACAGACATTGGTTGAGGATGGAGGCGCCGGCGATGGCGGCGACCTACCAATGGTTTCGAGGGTTGTGTGTGTCTGTGTGAGCGGAGGTTGTGTTTGAGGAAATACTGCGGCAACTGAAAATTTTACTAGGCGGGAGTAACAAGGCGGGGCTACTGAAAATTTGGATCAAGGGCGAGCAGATATTTTTGAGATTGCGAGGGATGCAGAGGCGGGAGTAAAATGCCGAGGCTACTTAAAATTTGAATCAAGGGATTGAAGCAGAGCGGGAGTAACGGACATCACACACGGTCCGCACATACTAATCGTGTGCTATCAAACATTAAAACCTTCCAGACGGTAGATATTTTCGAGATTGTGAGGGATGAAGAGGCGGGAGTTTTGGGGGAGTGAGCTAGTGTGCTTGACACGCCGGCTGTGGACCGTAGCCGACACACCTTCTCGCGTAAGCCATAACATACTATTCACCGACGGTGCTCCAAGATATTTTGTACTACATCTCACACGGTTGGTGAGAATAAACTGTGTGAGATCTACTTGGTTTGAATTAAAAAATGGGGACACAGCGGCAATGGACGATGTTTGAATTGCTAGACCTTTTATCTGCAGTGAACATGCAACTGTATGTGTGTCGTAAAAGAATTGGAATTATTCAGGGTTTGTTCGAACATTTCATACATTAAACTGGTTTTCCAGCCATTTCAGGTGCACAATTAAAAACTAAACTACATGCACATGCTCCGGTGCATACAAATTGGTCGAAAAATCAAATTTGTGTCCTTCGGTGCATGCTTAGGTCCCATGGAAGAAATGGGAATGAATTTTCGGGGTTCGTTTGGCCTTTTTTATACATTAACTGGGTTTTCTAGGCATTTTATGTGCATAATTCAAATTTGAACTACAAGCACATGCTCCAATGCACTAAAGTTGGTTGAAAAATCACATGTGTGTCCTTGAGTGAATTTCTAGGTCCCATGCAAGAAACGGGAATGAATTTCAAACACCAGGGCACTGTTGATTGCCGGCAAAACGTTGACATACCTGGTTTTTAAATTCTAGTAAATCCAAAACTCGTCTGAAATTCATGGAACTTGGCATGCTATCATGGAGCGACATCAATATGTCATGGTGAAATTTTGGTCCCATTTGGGGCAGGTTTGGGTATAAGCTTCTCACAGACTAGAGCTTCTCACAACAAGCATGATGGTTTCGATAGGGAACGTACCACCTTTGGGGACGGGACGATATCCGTTGCCTCTTATTGCTTTCAAAATATTTCTAGTGTCAACATAGAACAACAGGAGTGTTGTGTTCAATCTTGGAATTTTTCAGGGTCCGTTGGCCTTTTTTATACATTAACTGGGTTTTCTAGGCATTTTATGTGCATAATTCAAATTTGAACTACAAGCACATGCTCCAATGCACCAAAGTTGGTTGAAAAATCACATGTGTGTCCTTGGGTGAATTTCTAGGTCCCATGCAAGAGATGGGAATGAAATTCAAACACCATGGCACTGTTGATTGCCGGTAAAACATTGAAATGCCTAGTTTTTAAATTCTAGTAAATCCAAAACTCGTCTGAAATTCATGAAACTTGGCATGCTATCATGGAGCGACATCAACATGCCATGGTGAAATTTTTGTCCCATTTGGGGTAGGTTCGTGTATAAGCTTCTCACAAACTAGAGCTTCTCACAACAAGCATGATGGTTTCGATAGGGAATGTACCACCTTTGGTGACGGGACGATATCCATTGCCTCTTATTGCTTTCAAAAAATTTCTAGTGTTAACATAGAACAACATGAGTGTTGTGTTCAATCTTGGAATTTTTTGGGTTTGTTTGGCCTTTTTATACATTAACTGGGTTTTCTAGGCATTTTATGTGCATAATTCAAATTTGAACTACAAGCACATGCTCCAATGCACTAAAGTTGGTTGAAAAATCACATGTGTATCCTTGGGTGAATTTGTAGGTCCCATGCAAGAGATGAGAATGAAACTCAAACACCAGGGCACCGTTGATTGCCGGCAAAACATTGAGATGCCTGGTTTTTAAATTCTAGTAAATCCAAAACTCGTATGAAATTCATGAAACTTGGCATGCTATCATGGAGCGGCATCAACATGCCGTGGTAAAAAAATTTGTCCCATTTGGGGCAGGTTCGGGTATAAGCTTCCACTACAAAAAAATACACTTCCGTGATGATACGTGTTTGTCACAGTAGGTCGCTTTTTTTGTCATGCATGTACATCCATGACAAATTTATGACAGAATCAAGATAGTCATACCTGTGCTGTCGTAGAAGTGTTCCATGACATTACCAAAATTATCATCACGGAAGTGTCCACTTCCATGACGATAAATCGCGCGTCACAGAAGTGCTTTCGTCAAGGGTGACCGACACGTGGCATCCACCGTAACGGAATGCCGTTAAGCTATCAGGTCGGGTTTTGGATCCGATAACCCGTTAACAGCCCCGACCAATGGGGATTTTCCACGTGTAAAATCATCATTGGCTAGAGGAAACATGTGTCGGCTCATCGTCGGGACAGATGTCATCCACTCACTAGACAGAAGGCGCCTATGATATGTCGACATGTGGCACGGCCCAACAAGTTTAAATGGGCCGGCCCAACTAGAGGCCCACAAGAATTTGGGGACCATAATGGGCCAGCCCAGCTAAAGGCCCATGAAATTTTGCTGACCATAATGGGCTGGCCCAGCTAAAGGCCCACAAGATTTTGCGGGCCATAATGGGCCGGCCCGGGTAAAGGCCCACAAGATTTTTTTGTGCCATAATGGGCCGGCCTAGGTAAAGGCCCACAAGATTCTTGCGGGTCATAATGGGCCGGCCCAGCTAAAGGCCCACGAGATTTTGCCAACATTAATGGGCCGGCCCAACTGTAGGCCCACAAGATTTTGAGGACCCTAGTAGGCCGGCCCATTAACTGGCTACCATGTTTTGGGCCAAATGCCGGCCCATATTTGATCCGGTCCATTAATGGCCTGCCACACTCCGGGCCTAATAGTGGCCCATATGAGATCCGGCCCATTCAAAGCCTACCACGTTCTGGGCCAAATTATGGCCCAGATCAGGTCTGGCCCCTTAAGAGGCTTTGGGCTCAATTATGGCCCATATCAGATTCGGCCCGTCAACTGGACACTATGCTTTTGGGCCCACTTGCTAGAGGCCCACTTAGTAATTCGGCCTGATATTAGTTTTGGCCTGTTAAGGGCCCATTTAACATTTCGGCCCTATATTAATTTCGGCCTGTTAAAAGCCCGTCATATAGTTGGGCCGAACTACGGCCCGGTTTGCATCCGGCCTGCTCGCAGCCGAAATCTGATTGGGCCAAACAAGGACCCAGACAATTTTGGCCTGTTAAAAGCCCATGATTTGATTCGCACAATCATGGGCCGGGGTTCATTTCGGGCTGCTGCCGGCCCGTGAGCTGATCGACACGTTTTAGGTCCAACCCACATCGTGATTGCATGACAGCCCAATTATGTACCGTAATTTTACGGTTTGGCCGGTTTACTGCGAAGATAGGATATATATACAATAAAATAACTGCAGCATCGTGAATAAGAAAAAACCTATACTTTACAATAAAGAAATTACGGCATATTACATCCACTGGGCATCAAAGTTTGCCACTATGATAATAAAGCACAAGCAGACAGCAGATTACATACACTGGGCATCAAAGATCGCCACCAGTGCAAATAAACACGCCGACAAAATAATATATAAAACCGACAACACTTCAATAGAGTTCAAGAAAGGTTAGCCCTGCTGGGGAGCTGCAGCGCAAGCAGCTGAGCAAGATGATGAGACTACACTTGTTCAACACTTATATCTTCCTCACTCTGAAAGATAAACAAGCAGACAGATGACAAGTTTTGCACATAAAAGTATCAGTGCTGACAATTCATCACATTTCTTACCGACGAATAAAGTGACACAGTTTAAATTTGCATTAACACAATATGGTATTGTTCAGGTCAAGACATGGCAGGAAATGACATTGTGAAGGAGTTGGCAGCTTCACGACACCACTGGATTACAGATCAAGAACTCATAAGTATCAATGGTTAGTGTGCTGTCAATTTATATCATTTCAGATTGGCAAATAAAGAGACGGTTTAAATAATAGTAGAATGATATGACATTTTTCATAGTTAAGACATTGCAGAATATGACATTGTGCTGTAGTGGGTAGGTTCACCACACCACTGGATTACAGATGAAGAACAGAAGCATACATGCAGTGCAAAAGAAGATCACTTGCTCTGTATAGTTTAATTTACATGGTATGAAGAAGGAACTTGGTTGTACAACTGAAAACTTAAATTGAGAAAGGAAGAACTTTTGTTTATGAACTACAAATAATAAACTTTAAACAAGCAATTTGATGCAAACACCAAAAATAAACAGCTGTTGAAGTCATGCCTAACCAAATATATACAACAAAGTTTGAAGACTTGAGATGGACAAACTTACATTATTGGTGAAGACAGGCTCTATAAAGGCCTTGTCCATGCTGATGGGGGGGGCAATTCAAGAAGTTTACCATAGAATCTTCTTCAAAAGCATTGCCTTTATTCTACATTTTGTTAAGAGTAAATATAGATGTGATAATATACGAAAAATGGAGAATATTTAAGATAAGATGAAGAGTGATGCTACATAACCAAGTAGCTATAAATGTAAGTGCAGCGATACAGGAAAAAGGTACAGCCAAGAGCAATGCATAGCTAAACTTCTTCAGTACCAACCTTATGGTAAGAGTAAATATAGATCTGATATGTAGAAAATGGAGGGCAAAGGAAAATAAGCTACAGAGTGATGGTACATGAACAACTACCTGTCATTATAAGTACACTGATAAAGGACAGCATGTACTTACAAGAACAATGCAGAGCTAAAAAACATTGGCATTGGATATATTCTACACTAATGTAACCATTCATACAGATCAGATAATTTGGAGCGAACAATTGATAAGCAAGCTATCATGCATACTGCTGTCAGATAATGAACCAGGTATGTATGCAAGTACAATGATACAGGACAACAGGTACTAACAAGAGCAAAGCAGCGGGCAGCATATTTGAGATATCCTGTCGTTCTTGTCAAACCGGAATTCTTCTTCGAGCAGATTTCCTGCAAAAAAGATCCGTAAGGCACATGCGGAAAAGTAGAAGTTCAAATTGTCATGTGATTTCATAGACAGTACCTCATCCTGGGAACGAGACCAGTGCATAACAAGATTTTTCCATTCAATGTCTTCTAAATTTAGCACAGGAGACTTCACCAGAAATTCGTTTATAGACTTTCCATCAAAGTGTGATTTCCTCAGGTAACACCGATACTGCTGCAATGCTTCCTTGAAAAGCACAAGCAAGCTTTGCTCGTCATGACTATCCAGATTGACCCTCGCCTAGTTACAACAATGTAATGTAAATCATTGATGTGTTCAATCAACAGAAAATAGGAAAATAATAGCCATGAATAATAGCACTTACACGTAAGTTGGACAGGAAGATGTGAAAATGGTGTTTGTCTTCACAATAATCTTCCCATGATGGGAATATATGCACGTAGTCCCTAACAACATTGAAAGCATTGTCTTTTAAACTGGGAATAAATGGAATGGGGTTCCAATCTGCAGGAATTGGCCATCTCTGCAGTTGGGATAGGTCTTCGGCCGGTGGACTTGCTGTACTTTTTGCTGGAGTGGGATTTTTCTGTGGTACAGCTGGTGCTATGGCAAATGAAATCGGTATACCTTTTGCTGGAGTGCAGGTCCTGTGTGGTGGGGCTAGTGGTGTGGCCAGTGAAGTATGGGCACAGTCTACTGGAGTCGGTCCTATCTTTTGTGTCAATGGTTGTACAACCAATATAAGTGGGGTGTTGTCTGATTTCTCTGGCACCACCACGTTTTTCAAGGACTTTGCTGGTGCTCCTTCAGGTTCGGCAATCACCCTCTTCCTTTTTGATGTCTAATGCACAAGAACATCATTTGAGTGGGAAAACATGGTATGATGAAAGATGGAATATGTATTGATAATGGATGGGCATGGCATCTCGACATATATGATGAGTAAACTAAGCAGATGGCGGTGCAACAAAGTAGAAGAAATGCAATACAACATATGAAAGATACCCGCAATCAATAAAACATTGCCAAATTAGAACATGCACCTTGATGGGTGAACAGGACAGGTCATCTGCCTTTGACTCCTCGCAGTTAGAATAGTCATTAGGATGATATTCTGAACAAGAATCAACAGGTGGGGAGCGTATGAGTTTCATTGCATCCAGAATGGCACTCAATGCGTTGGTGCCAATTTTGTAAGTCATTGCAGTGTTTAGCTTCAAGAGTGGACTGCTGCTAGTGCGACACAAAGCAGCTACACAGATCATAGTGTAGATATAACGGGAAAACCTTAAGCATCAGAGTAAAATCAGCAAAGTGGAACTTGCTGGAATATATGTGCTAGTATTGCCGGTACGGATAGAAAGGCTTTGGATACCAGCTCTCTTCAAGTGAAGGTGCGGTACTGTTAATATCAATGTAACTCTCAAAGGCAACACAGCTCCCCGCATTTCCTTGCTATTCTTATAGGATTCAAGGGTGCAGGCCACTACAAATCCTATTCCTATGTTTACAAGATCCTATGAATCAAAGAGGCTCAAAGTGTCCATCACAACCGACCGTGTAGACCTCCAAATGTCCCTGCTCATCTTCAGTACAAGGAACATACTGTACTACTATCATCCTCCCTCCGTTCCAAAATATAAGACTTGGTAGAGATTTCCACTATGGATCACATACAGATGTATCCAGGTACATTTTAGAGTGTAGATTCACTCATTTTGCTCCATATGTAGTCCATGGTGGAATCTATACAAAGACTTGTATTTAGGAATGGAGAGAGTACATATTAAAGAAGAACAGAAGAGGAACATGGTAAAGAAGAGCAAGCAGATTTTGGATAACAAAATGTTGGTTGCGTAGTGCCCACACATGATGAACCAGAGCGCATTAAGAATGCAACTCCTAGCTGTCTCTCGACCATTTCAGGCGGTTGGATGAAGATCCTACGTCTCCCAACCCTTCTTCTTCCCCGTCTCTGATTCTTCCCATACAGAACACCGCACGGGCCGCCGGTCGGACCACCGGCCCCAACCACCTGTGTTCCTCCGCCACCCCCACCCCAACCCCCACCCATGTCGAGTTTTCTTTGTTCGGCGAGGCCCCACAACCACCCGAGCCCCTTCGATAGCACCGGCGAACTCCGGCGAGCTCTGAAAAATCGACTGACCCAATTTTGAAATTTAGTCTACTGTGATTTAACTAGTGTGGAATATAAAAGGGGAAAACCATAAGCATTGCGAGTATGGTGTTGAGCGTGCCATGGCGGATCTGAAGGTGCAAACCGGACAAAGGCAACTTCGCAACCAAGACAAGAAATCAGAGTAAAGCAGTGGTGATCTATTTTCTTGCTGCGATAAATAAGTTGAGCAGATACGAAAGAGTACCGCCTCTGGTGCGGCACCGTGTAGGCATCTGCTGAGAATTTTACGGTGCTGCGGTAGCGATGGCTGTCGGCGGTATGGAAGCAGATCTAGGAGAGTAGACGGTGGCGGCAGGGCGCGGTGGACGAGACGGTCGTAGGAGCGGCGCCGGCAAGGTGGACGACGTCGGGGATGAAGCGAGAGGATGGGATGTAAGGGTCCCGGTCCAAAGCCGTGGATGAGAGAGGTCGATCTCTTGTAATGGATGGCGGCATCGGGGTATCATCTCCGGCATGGTGGAGGAGGACGGCGGTGGATGGGGTGGCGGATGGCGGCGGACGGAGGAGGGTGGGGTGGAGAGGGTGTTTTGGCGCCCACGGAGTACGAATGGGGAAAAGGGAGATAGAGAGGAAGGGGGAACCATGTATTCAGGGCGCGCTTGTCTCAAATGCGAGGAAATTTACAAACTTAGCCCCCGTTTCAAATTTCTACTACATCACAGCAACACTAGTCGGTCGGGGATAGGACGGTAATCTCGCATACACCGAATATTTGCCAACGAGAGTTTGTTTTTGGCGCCCACCGTGTATGAATATGAATCGGGGAGGGAGTCGATTTCGGCCGAGGACACACTGTGTTTTGGCGCCCACCGTGTATGAATCCGGGTGAGAGGCGGTTACGTCACGTTTGGGTGAAATTACAAACCTACCCCTATCGAAACTTATAGAAATCCAGCATATAGGCTTTGCATGGCAGGGATAGGCAGCAGTGATTTCCATCTCGTAGATTTTGGTTCCGGGCGGTTACTGCGACTTTCCCCGCTTCGTTAAAATTTTGCAGAGTGCATGTTTACCGTGCGAACTCAATTCGAATCCCGTTTGTATTCTATTTTTTTTCGGGCGGGATCCATTTTCAATTGGAATTACATTCTATATACATCATTTTTTATATATACTTTCAAAAGCACAACACCATTTATACATAAATATGGTTTACAAATGGCATGATCCCAGATTCATAAGGTTGTATCCATCAATTTGGATTTTCAAATATTTGAAACCACTTTATGTTGAAATCCAATGTATGCATTCCTCGCTAACTGTCTCCAATTAATGTGTGTTTCATGCGGGTTTTTTTACATCTCAAACATGTATAATGTGTTTCACACACGCAACATATAGTGTAATCCCGTTTAGACATTAATTGCATATAAACCATGCTTTGTTTGTAATTGAAGAATCGATGGATCACCAATATTGATAAACTATATAACATTACACGTGTGCCCAAATTCAAATGAATATGCATGTTTGATACACCAATTTGCGTTATGATATTATCGATGTCGTGATCTCCAGTTTAAATATTTGAATCCCCTTTAATCCAGATATTCGTCTCATATAGCTATCACTCATGCTTATATAGGACTATCTCTCTGGACCTATACGCGTTCATCGTCTCTCAGGTATCTGTCATGCTACCTGTATGTCGACAATGATCTTTTATCTTCATAACACACTGACGATACTCTCTCCCTCGACCTTCATCACTCTATCTCTCTCTAAGTATATCTCGCTCCCTGCTATGTGTCTCTAACTATGATTCTCCATGTGGAATCTCTTTATCTCACACAAACACAAAACTTTGTCTCCCGGGGTCTCATTTATCTCTACTATTCCCATGTGTGCCACTCGCACACCCCTCATACAGAGATGTCTTTCGCTCCTTAGATATGAGAACCTACGACTCTTCCTCATCAATATCTCTTTCTCACACACAAACACAAACTCTGTCTCCCAGGGTCTCATATTTCTCCATTGTTCTCTTTTATGTCGCTCACACACACCCTCTCTCCCTAGAGATATCTTGCGTTCCCTCGTATGTCTCTCTAGCTATCACTCTCGTTGTGAAATATCTTTCTCTCTCGCAGACACAAAACTCCATCTCTCTGGATCTCATTTCTCTCTGATATCTGTTTGTATGTGACTCACACACACCCTCTCTCCATCTCTCTCACACCCACACACATAACCCAGCCTTCTGATCCACTCGACTCCTATCTCTAACGCACGCTAGCTAGCATCTTTATCTTTCTATTTATCTGTTTCTCCATCAGCCTTCTTTCTCGCCCTCACTCTTGATTCCTATCACGCACACTACATATGTTTCTCTCTACAAGCAGTCAAGTGCCCTCCCACACACATATATAACTTCATCATTTGAACCACCCGACGGTCATCTCCAACACCCAAACTAGCGGATGCCCCTCTAGCTAGCATCTCCATCTCTGTATCTATCTGTAGTTTCTCCGTCAACATTTCTTTCTCGCACGGAGTCTTGCTTCCTATCACCCACACTATATATGTCTCTCCATACATATGCATTTATAGGTTGGTCTCTTTTGCACAATCGTTGTGCCTCACTCCCTCTGCTCGCCATAGATGCATGCTCCAGCCCACGCCACTATCTCTTAAAGACAAAAACACATGCTCAATTGTCGGGACTTCTTCCATGCATTCTCACATGCATGCATATTGTCATACCGATCCGTCTCTCCCATGTCGTTGATCTTATGTCTTATGTCTTCTTTCTTTTATCTCGATCATGCGCGCGCGCACACACACACATCCCACGTATACATGTATACCTCTCACGCATGCACGTTCAAGGTCTCTATGTCTCCATACGTAGTTAATTACCCTCAATCCTAACGCCACATCGAATCGTTCTCCTCTTTTGTGCACATAACTTCCGCCTGGATGGGTAAAACACACACTCACACTTAACAATCTCCTTCTAGCTACCCCCCCGCCTCTCACTCTTCCCCTATATCCCCAAAACCAATAAGACCATCCCTTAGTTTAATTCCCGCCTACATGCACCATCGATATATAGTAGTCTTCCTCGGTGTCTCTCGAACAAACACGTTCTCTCAAAGTCGACTCCTCTCACGCGCACACACCTTCTCTCCCCTCTCTACGGGCATTTTCTCTCTTGCACCCCATCGTTGGTGGCCTCTGCCATACACATCACCTCTCTATGATGAAAGCCATGCACACTTAAATTATATCCTCCACAGAGGACCCCGCGACACACACACACACACACATGCACGCACCCCCCAACACACACACACACTAAGACTCCATCTCTCTCTCTCTCTCACACACACACACACAAATACACACACACGCAAGCACGCACGCCCCCCCCCACACACACTAAGACTCCATCTCTCTCCCTCTCTCACACACACACAAACTAAGACTCCATCTCTCTCTCTCTCTCCTCTCTCTCTCTCTCTCTCTCACACACACACACTAAGACTCCATCTCACACACACATGCTCTAGCGGAGCATTTGTTCCTACCACCCTTCATCCAACCTTACCCGTATGATAAAAAATCACCTTTATTTACTTGCATAACATGGACAAATTCCACTTTACTTTAGTAGTCAGCAAACTTATCATCTGTACCCTTATAAAAAAATGAGTTGGTGGTGATGGTGTGCCTGCCATCTTGTAATACAGACCATATGATCTATATCTGAGGATAGAAAGCAAACTATGATAATTTTACAAAAGATACCGGCACCTCTCTCCACATCATTATCTCTCACAACCTCATTGCTCAGCAATTAAAAAAGGAATAAGTCTCTGGAACAATCTAGCATGCATGGTGGCCGCTGCCGCCTGCCGGCGCCGTCCATCCCCATGCCTCCACCCATTCCGACCACCAGTCACCACCACGCTCCACTCCTCCTCGCCTTATCTCTCATCTTTCATTTTTTTGATGACATTCTCGAGATACCAGTTTTCCGATAAAATTCTTGAGATGTCACTAGTTTTTACACATGGGATTACTCCTGCATGGGTCAATCACAACAGGTGTTCCATAAAAAATGCATATTGATGTTCCGTGCAATGCACGAGAATCTTGCTTGTAATTATATAACGCAAATCACGAGCAGTAAGTGACATTTTTTGACACAACCACGTTAACATGGCCATGTAAATCACTAGCTAAAGTAAATACCATTATAATTATATCCCGATGCAAAAGGTTGAGTACATGTCCGAAGAGTAGAGTCGCACACACGCACTCTGTCTCTCAGAATCTCTCTCACACACACCAGTTACGTGACGCCCACTTAAGCAGACACGTATGTTACAATTTGTGCACCCGCGGGTACACGTAATGCTGCGCATTTATTTAAGCTGGAAGGCGAACCCAAACAGTAGCTGCATTCATTCCCCTCCTGCTTCCTCTTCTCTGGCCGCCGTCACCCGGTAGCCATGGGCCGGCCGAAGGTAACAACATACGCCATACTCCCGCCGGAGCGGCGCTTTAATATGGAAATTTTAGTGGTCATGCATGCATCTTTTTGTGCTAGCACTCCTATACTCCCTCCAGTCCTTTTTAGTTCGCATATAAGATTTGGCTGAAGTCAAGCCTCGTAAAGTTTGACCAACTTTATAGAAAAAAGTATCAACATTCACAATCTGAAATCAATACCAATAGATGTGTGATGACTTAAAGTTTCATATTGTATAACTTTAGCATGACAGATATTGATATTTTTTCATATAAATACGGTCAAACTTTGTGAAGTTTGACTTCAGAGAATTCTAACATGCAGAGTAAAAAGGACCGGAGGGAGTATAAGGGTTGACCGGTCGCTTCCCGCGGACGTGCGCGGGCGGTGGAAGAGGAAGGATAAGGGAAGCGGGCTGTGGAGTAACGTTTTTTTACCACAATTTCTTAGGAAACTGAGTGCAATAATTGAGTAATTTTGCAAACTACCAGTACTACACCTGAAACGGTTCAAAACCTATACTCCCTTGCCAGCGCGCGTGCTTCCCGCGTGAAACGGTCAGCGTCCCCCTGGAGCGTCAGTGCCGCATTAATGCCCGGCCAGAGCGGAGGCGACCTCTCACTGGCGCCGGCTTTGAAGTGGCGCGACGGCCGAGAGAGCACCGCTTCCCGGTGCACGCGACTGCTCTGCGTCGAGGCTGGATCCATGGGTTAGAGTTAGTTTGAGCTAGTTGGGGCTCAAATAGCCCTAAACTATCCAAGCATGAGGGTTTAAATTGGAGCAAGTTGCACCGAACCCACCGAAAAAACTATCCCACCCAAGAGGTACTAACTGGAGATAGTTCTCATTGGGACCACTGAAAAATCACTTTTCTCTCTCCATGAAGTGCATTTATTGTCAATCTAACCCTGTCACCCAAACACCTCTTTGGCTACAGTTAGTTCAGGGTTAGTCATGAGTTAGTCTAACCTCTAGCTAAGTTAGAGTATCAAACAAGAGCAATATAGGACATGCAAGTTGCTCAAAGCATACAGGCAAATTCGTACGTGAAAGGATTTTTTCTTTTTGAAAACGGAACGTGAAAGGAATTTTTTTAGAATGCTCTTGGCATGTCGCTAAAATGTGATAGTTAACTGACCTCAATAGTCGGCAGAAACGCCAGCCCGCCGCACTTTGATAGAGACGAGGAGGGAGAAGCGATACAGGCTGCTGGATTACTAGAGATAGGTGTCGCACGGAAGCCAAGAAATATGGTGATAGCGTGGGTTAGCCATGTACTAGTATGATACTACACTGGGCTGCCGTGTTTTGTACTCTTCCAGTCCACTGTGGAGATGATTGGTTAATTTTATATCGCTAAATAATATTAAATATTATGAGTGCAGACGCTCCACCACGAGGTTCCTTGCTCCTTCTCGGTCGTCTGGAATCTATGTTCTTCCACTCTATTTTTTTACATGAGCTTTGTTCATCCTTTTTCCAACACGCGAGACATCTAGCATCAAGGTGCACGTGTTATGCAAGGATAGTTCCATCTATATGAAGAACACGTGGGACTGGAACTACGAGACGAACATGTACCCAGGAGTGGACGTACGAACCTGAGTAATGTAGCGCAGTAAGTGAAGTAGAAAGGCACAAATGGTATGAACATGCGTGGCATATAGGGTGTGTTTGGTTGCGTTCTCGTCTCAGCATAGTTGCTCCATCTTCATGCATGCTCAACTCAACACCCCTCTTCATGCATGCTTCTAGTGTATTTGTGCTAAACTAGTGTGGACTCTTGCACCCTCCATACACTCTACCAAACACCCAAAAGTAGGTCGAGAAGGGAACTCTTGGGCGGCATTTGTCTCTTACTACGTACTACCACTAAATGTTGTACGTGCAATGCACGGTGATGTTATGGAGTATGTGCATAAGTACTCTACTACTACTATATTAGTTGGAGGCACATATTAACTTTTATATTTGTTTACGTGAATGCCCCGAGACCTTCCAACTAGACGTGTCTTTGTCTCCAGGTCACACTTTGTATCGTTCATACCACTAAGTACTACTACGTGTGGTCTCCGACTCAGAAGTGGAAGAAGTGGAGACGCTCTACCACGCTGTTTTTTTTACGCTGGGCTCTACCAAGCTGTTCATGTCCCACTCCTTTCGCTGACGTGTGGGACATCCAGCACGTGCCGTGTTTGGCACCCTTCGTCGTAAGAGTTGAAACGCTAGCATTCATCAGAAATAAAAAATAATTATAAATCGGCAGTGATACTATTTTTTTTGCAAACCAATCAGCAGTGATACTATACCACGCGGTTTCCTTGCTCCTCGATATCGAAAAGAATACTTCCGTTCGCCAACATGTGGGACGTCAACCATCCTGGTCCACTTGCCATGCACGTAGAACTCCAAGGGAGTCACCCAGGTTGTCGCGCCGCAGTATGACTAATTAGCCGTCAAATCACAGGCCCACTTCCCACTTTGAAGTTGCTTGGACGAAGGAACCATCATGATTTCGTTGAATTCCGCTTCTTGAAGAAAACTACTGTACTAGCAGTACTGCTAGCTACAGTAGTTACTCCAACAGAGGCCTCCTTTCGTTCATAGGATAGGAATATGAAAATCATAGGAAGTGAGATGACATGCATCTCAATTCCTATAGAGAAAGAGATGCCATTTGATGCTTAGGATAGGAATTTTTCCATTTAGTCTAGGCCAATGTACTGGTAATTTGCTCTAAAAACTACAGTAGTAACTAGTAGTACTGGTACATGCTCGTACTCAGACACACACACACTAACTACTAGTACTACTACTTCTCACATGCTGGCCAGACGCCGTCGTTCTCCTTCCCGGCTTTGTCGGCGACACCCCACCGTGCTTGGATCTCTGCCGACCTCTCCGCAGCAGCGCGTGCGTCCTTTTCTTTCTTGTGGCGGCAGACCTCTCTTTTCTTGAGTGCTTTCTGACTTTTCCGCTCCCTCTATGCGGCTTTGGCCGCCTCTTGCTCTACCGCCCATTCGGCCTTGGCATCTTCAAATTCCTCCCACATAGTTGTGAGGTCGCGAGCGGCGATGAACTCGGCACGGCGGGATGCCATCGCTTCCCTACCATTTTGTGTGCGGTCGTGGGCGGCGAGGAACTCGGCGCGGCGGGATGCCATCGCTGCCTTACCGATTAGTGTGCGGCGCGGTGGCATGAACGACGCTTGGTGAGAGCTCTGGGGTGGAGTGGCCGGACAACCGTATAGTGCATTGGTTTGTCAAGAGCTCAAGGACAGAAGACGAAGCAAATTTGGATTCCCCTTCAATCCTGGTCATTTATTACCGAGTAAGATGCATTGGCGGTCATCGAACTTGTCTTGATAGCTCACTTTGATCATTGTATACGAGATATGGTGATTATACGGTCACTGGCTCAGCGTATAGCTCCGTATTTGTCTGGTTGACCAGTCAAACAGTCTGCATGCACCTCATCAGCTCGTGTTCTTTATCTATCTACGCGGGCCTACCTGTCAATGGAGAAAGAAATATTGTAAAAACCAAAATTATGCTAGAGTCCGGACCGCTTCCGGAGCCCGCTCTCACCGCCTTGGCCCCTCAAAACGCCAGCTGCCCGCCGCATGCATGCATAGCAAGTAGTACTCCTTATGTGGAGGAGAGAGAGGCATTGACAAAGTGAAGGAGTGGGCTCTGCAAGAGCCTGTCTCTACATGTGCTCCTAGGTATAAAAATAATTCTAAAAAAAGGCATAAAAACAATTGTGTCTTAAAAAAGAAAGGTAAAAAACATTTGAGAGGAAATAGATAGAGAGAAAGTGAGAAAAAGCTGTAACCTGGGCATTACATGAGGAAGGAGGGAGTGGTGCACATGCCAAGTTCACTGGGCTGCCGTGTTTCACACTCCTCCGTCGTAACAGTGGAGACAATAGCTTTCATCAAAAATAAACAATGAATACTCGTTGCTCGTCCACTATATCGGAAAGAATACTTTCATTCGCCGACATGTGGGACGTCGACCATCCTGGTCCACCTGCCATGCACAAAATTATCCTGGTCTATCCCGGTCGTATCGCAGGCCCAACCTTTCCCACTGTAAGTTGTTCGGACGAAGGAACCATCATGACTTCGTTGAATTCCGCTTCTTCAAGAAAACTTACTGTACCCGCAATACTACTACCACACGCGAAGACTGGATGGCACTGTACCACATCATATCACTGAAACCCACTAGGGCAAACTAGCCCGCCTTGGTCATCTATTTTGGAACGGAGGGAGTACGTCTCTGCACTGCTATGATTTTGTGTTGCACGTCATATCACTGAAACCCACTAGGCCAAACTAGCCCGCCTAGGTCATCGATCGCTAAGCCTACAATTTTAGGAGCTTGGGCTATTGGTCGATCGACGAGGGATAAGTATAAGCGTACCACGAGCTCATCAGCCCCAACGTTTCTCTTCGGTGAGTGTTTTGCAAGTACTATAGCTCGCACAGTAGCTAGCCTACTAACACCAAGAATCATCAAACAAAGCCCTGCTGATATGATAAACAGTTCAAACTTACATCTAATCATGCCATATATTACATCAAAAGCTGGTGAGGATACATTTGTTTCCATAACTCGGAGAGGGTTCGCATGATTCATCGCATGATTCACTATCAAACAAAAGTAGCAAGATCACCCACACAAGACAGTGCACTAGCCCTAAGATGGTTTGATAACACGCATCCGTTCTGGTAATTAAACACAGGGCAATGCAAACTACCCTGAAGGATTAGCCCGATCAACTATTTCTTGTCATCGATCTCTCGAGAAATGACCACAGCACGAACAACGGAATGGGGATCGATTTTTGGGGCGATGTCCGCAGGACTGACCGTGACATCGGAATTGATCTCTGGGGCGATGTCCACAGGATGGACAGCGACATCAGAATCGATCTCCGGGGCGATGCCAACAGGACGGGCCACGACATCGGAATCATCAAGGGCGTCCACCGGCACCTGCACAACCCTAACATATTAGCAAGCACATTGTAAATAATCAAAAACCAAAACTATGGTAATAAGCCATTATTTTTTACCTTGTGCAGCTCACCAGGGGATCTCATCCCTCCGGGGGCCATCTCCTCGTCCTCGATGGGGGCCATCACCTTGCCAGGGGAATACTGCTTCTCAACGGTGACTATCTCCTCAAACTCGGTCTTGAGCCTCACATAGGTGGCAATCAGAGTTCCTGCGGTAGGCACGGTGGGGCCCTTGCCGTTCTTCCAACTTCCTTTGAGGAGTTCGTCCGCCAACGTCCTCAACTCTTTGGCCAATGCTTGTTTCTTGGAGTTCTTCGTCTCCATGGGTTGGCCCACCAACATGGTCAACTCCTTGGTCGGTGCTCGCTTCCTGGAGATCGCTGTCTCCAGTGGGTTGTCTGCCGGCAACTCTTTGCCTAGTGCTCCAGGATCCATCAATGAACTAACAAACAAAAAGCAATCGAAAGGAAACCACAATCGCAATGAAAACGGGAAAAGAATAGGATGTGAGAATCGGTCGGTGCTTCACAAAAAGAAGATTCTTGGAATGAAAGCAGCATAACTGATTCGCCCACCTTTCCTTCGTCGGTACAGAAGAAAAATGGCAGAAGTAAGTAGCCTGGAGTGAGGTTTTCTTCAAGAAAGGGAAGAAAGGGCTTGAACGAGCGTTCCAGTGAAATGATGGTCGCTTCGTCCAGTCCAACTTGGAGGCCACCTTACCACTGCTGGTAAAGGTGTGGGTTTTGTGATATGACGGGTCATGACGGCCACACCGGGGTTACAGGTGAGTCTCGACTGTAGTACCTCGCTGTGATTTGGTGGATGGCACGTGGGCCCGGATGCTTTGAAATGTCCCGCATGTAGATAGAGCAGTTAGTCATATAGGAGTGCTCAATATTGTGCACCGCGACCAAGGCGGAGAGGAAAACGAGAGAACTACGTAATTAATGCATGAGTTTAATTAGGGTAGTTTTGTAAAGTACGAGATACATTCCTCCAATCGCAAAATGCCTTGGTTCATGAGATTTGAGATTTGATCCCTATAATCCGGAAGGGAGGGAGTACTGCACACGGTGTAGTCTAGTCACTTGTTGAAATCTCTAGAAAGGCAAATACTCCTTTCCGGTTTACAGGGCTATACTACTCCCTCCGTCTAGGTGTTTAAGTCATCTTAGGCTAGCCATAGTGGGAGTAACTTAGCTAGTAACATAGCACACTCCAAGAATTTTTTGCTTATGTGGCAAGTAATTAATGAGAGGTGGTAACATAATATGCTACTGTAACATAGCGCTTTTCAAGATAAGATGAGTCTACAAGCTAATAAATGAAGCCATCTAAAATACTACTATTATGTTACTTTGCATTATGAAGGTAGTAATTTAGGCTAGTGTCATATGCATGACACTAGTCTAAGTTACTCCCCACTATGACCAGCCTTACGAAAACCAAATAGTCCCAAAACACTTAGGCGTGGTGCATTAACTTCTACCTTGTTTCTTGTTTCTTGACATATCAACCAATAAGAGATGAGAGGTGTGCATGCTTTTAATGACTTGCAATGCTATTAATTAGCAAATAAACATTGGTGACCCCAGGAGGAAACGGTGCTAAGCGTGTGGACCTATGCAGAATGAGTATCAACCAATGGATAATGGAGTTTCATTGTTAAACAATAGAAATTTTGTCTCATGCAAGAGCCTGGCTAGTACTCCAAGGAACCGCACCACGCGAGCGTTCGCAACTGCCACATTCGGGTTGTGCTTGGCTCTTCGCCTCTTCGAGAAGACGAACAATAATGATTACTCCTACTTCTACAGTATCGAATGCACTACTGCATGTCCGTCCACCTCGTGCGGGAGGGATAGCGAAAGCTTCAACTTACTGCTCCTGCCTTTGCGTCCATGACAGGTGGGCCCAACAGGTGGTTGGCCCTCCTGTCATGCAGCCAAAGGCAGGTGCAGTTAAGGCATCAGAGCTTAGTCCGCGAGGGAGAGGGCGTTGTAGTAATGAAATTTCTCGGTCTTGTACGAGTTGACGAAGATAGGGGTTGCTTGCTTGCTAGGGGTGCTCACTACGTATATATAGGCCGAAGCCTCCGCGCTTGCTTGCTAGGGTTGCTCTATTCACACACTCTCATCCTCTCCAGATTTAAACAAGATAGGGGTAGTAACACTGTCTTTCTCCCTTCAAAAAACACTGGCTTTCTATCCTCACCGCTGGTTACAGATCCGGACGTATCCCCCTCCGCCGGTGAAGGGGAGGAGGGGCAGCGTTTAGGCCGTCATCGACAGCGAGGGAGGAGACCCACTGCCGGCCGCACCGTTATCAGTGGCCGAGCGCCGGTGCGGGAGGTCCTCCGATCCCTTCGTCGTTGCATGTGGGCGGATCCGGCCTCCCGCCGCCGACCTATCCACATCCCGACGACCTTCAAGTATATCTTTGTTCGAAACCGCCTTAGCTCTACTTCCCCAGCTCGCTACATCGCTGCATGTGCATCATTTTCTACCTCTCATCCCCTCTCGATCGGATGGTCCAACGTCACATATTTTTTTTCTTCTATTGTTAGAGGTAAAGCTACTTCATGGAGTCGAATCTTGTACTCCCTCCGTCCGAAAATACTTGTCATTGAAATGGATGTATCTAGATGTATTTTAGTTCTAGACACATCCATTTTGATGACAAGTAATTCCGGACGGAGGGAGTACTTGGTTCAAACAAGAAATAAAGTGGGGGTGGGGGAATTTAGTATGTACATCCAGTGGCGGAGCTAGCACAGGATCATTGGGAGGGGTAATGGCAAAATATGGCTTTATGAAGGAGTAAAAGTCCCTATTTTTCTCAATGTATGCCATCTTAAAAAAATTCTTCACAAAAGCTACCAGGTTTGGGGGGGCCACAGCCCCCTCAGCCATACACATAGCTCCGCCTGTGTGTACATCAGACTTGGTACAAACAGGAAGGAAAGGGGGTGAAAGTAGTACAGACTGGTCATCCAACCGGTCTCTTGGTCGAAAAGGGAAATATAGGGGTAACGCTGTACACAGTGGTATGACCAGGACTAGATTTGCTATCCACACATAGGAGTAGGTGGCTGAGTGAACAAAAATGGGACCAACCCAGATATGTTTCTTGGATGTTTGTTTCTCGGGGCAACAAACTATGAATTGCCACTTTATGCCCCTGTTTACGTACATGGTGCTGGACTGCTGGTGCACCCACTGTTATAAGCCATGACAAGTTTAGCCAAATGTTTTTGCTTGTAATTGTTTGAGACTCTGACTGTTTCCTCTGTGCCTTTTTGTGCAAACAGGGATATCCAATTCACCTAGTTGTTGTTGTGACCTTTTGGTGCACTGCACAAAACTCTTCTTAAAAGAAGTGACTTTTGTGCTGTTTAACTAGAATGTCAGAATGGAACAGTTGGTTCATTTTGGTGGAACTGCACAAAGGGAGATCTGTGTTCCAATCCTCATCATCCATATTGGCGCCATAACCTTCCTTTAGGTAAGAATGATATTTAATGCATGTGTTCATCTCTATTTTCCGACTGCCATGAGAAAATAATGCTGTTTTTACTAGTACACTTGTACTCCCTCACTGACAAAACCAATTCTGAATTAGAAGGCCAATCATGTACTTGGTTTCACCAACTGGTGAGGAGAAAGAGAAACAGAGCATGAAGAGGAAGAAGAAGAAGAATAAACAGTGCCAAGGCGATCTTGCTGAAGCCAGAGGCCTCAGTCGAGGCCATTCAAGGGCTCCGGCAACGACTACCTTACATGTGAGACGATCCTCCAGGGAGCCCTTCCACTTCTGCTGTCTCACTTAATTAATCAGGAGTACTTAAGTACCACTAATTTATTACTGCCTAATTTTCCTGTTGAAGTTAAACAAATCTTTAGTAGGACCCTATGCTGAATCATGTACGTGTGTATGTTTGTCTATGGAGGTGAATCATGTGGTGGAGCAGGGAGGGAATATTATTAGTGTCATGACATAATAGTGCTATTGTTTTGCATGTCAATTTATTGCCATTGGTTCAATGAGGCAATGTTTTGCATATTGTCCATCATGAATTTGATGCTACTGGTTGAGTAATATGCTAATGTCTTCATATCCTTTCTCACTAAGCTAATGAAGGTTTCATCATACATTAAATGGAACTACACAAGACAATACAATGAACTGTATCCCAGCCAGTGCTTTAACTCTGCTGGAAGTTCTTGATAATCTTTCGATATAATCTCAGCACTGGTAAACAAGAGTGATTTCAACCATACATTTGAAGTGCACAAAAATATATACTATTGTGTGATTCTAGTGAGTGCTTTATCATCTCTTATGGGACTACATGAATAAGCTTTTTTCTCAGGTTGGTACGGGCCCAAGGCCTTCATCCATATTAGTTTGCTTTCATCTCTATTTGTATCGTGCTACTGTCATGAGAAACTCCTTTATCTTTGCAACCTATGATAAATGGCAATGCTTTGAGTGTTGAGTTGAGCTAATTGGCACTGATTAAATAAACTAATACCTCTCTTTAAGCAAGACTACTATGTTGCTAACTTTACCCATTAAGATAATGAGGGTGCTTCTATTTGTTAGTGTATGTTTCATAAACTAGTCCCACTATTACAGTAATCTCACTCTCTCAATATATGTGCCAACAGGGATGCTCGATTTTGGTGGAACTGCACAAAAACTTTAGGTGCTTCATTGCCTCGACAGCTTCCGTCCTTTCCTGTCAGTTGCTAAACTCCGCATGCTTTCTTCCTTTGCTGTCAGTCGCTTGGCTTATATCGGCTTCCAGTCAAAGGAAATAGTAATTGATATGCTACCTCACACAGGTTGGTACTGGTCTTTATCCTGATTATTGTGCCTGTCATATGTATTGGTAATTTGGTATTGTGCTACTGTTTGCCGATTTCATAAAGGAGTAATTTGGAGCCTGAACTCATAAGCAAATCATTACATCGGGTGATTTCAGTAGAACTGCACAAAATGATCAGATGGACAGGTACTTATGCTGCTGATATGTACTCCAAAGTTCACTCAGACAAGCATCGATGTTGACAAGAAGTGCCTATATTCATTCGAGTATCAACCGGCGTCAACCAATTGTCAAACTCCAAGTGTTAGGAGAGTGAACACCAAAAATATTGCTTGGTGCATAGCCCAGAAAAACACAGTCCAGTCTTTGGTCCCAACTTGTGCCTTTTGGTTATCGACACATATGGTAGCGAACTATATGGCAAGGAGTCTAAAGATTCTAGACAAGTTGGTTGACACGTATATTCATCTAGCACTTAATCAGTCTGCACGCCAAGGATGCTCCATTTTAGTTGAACTACACAAAAAATTTGGGTGGTTCATTTTCACAACCGCCTCCTTTCTCGTCTTCAATGTAGAATTTTGGCGAGATATAGGACCAAGATAACCCAGTAAACTGGTTGGATGAAAGTAGTGGCCAAGTTTCTCAAACCTCCCTAGGCACAAGGCCACTATTTGAGGATAAACCTAGAAGCAAAGTTCAGATTGTCTGTGCTGCCTCTTATGTACTCGAAAGTTTGCTCGTACAAGAACTAATTTTAGCAAGAAGTACCTCCCATTGAACACCATTTACCAGTCTATACCCTAGGTAATTAAAGTTCATCCATGGATCATATTGGCTGTGATCTCAATCATTTGGATGCATAAACATACTGAACATGCGTATATCTGAATCTTTTTGTAAATTATGTATGAATATTGTCATGTGATCTATCAATCATTTGGATGCATAGATATGCTGAGCTTGTGTATATATGAATCTTTTGAGTTGTTGATTGTGAATGTTGGCTATGGATACGAACGTGTCCTGTGAACCTGAGTTTGATATGAATGTTTACCTTTTCTGTTGTATTTGTGTGTGAACTTGTTAGTATGCCTACTGTGGGGTATAAAACACATGTCTCTTATAAAAGTAATGCCGTGTCCAATTTATGTTTTCCCTTCTAACCACCGCGGCCGTGCTGCCGCGCACCCGAACCAGTGAAGTTTCCCAGTCCTCTCCATCCGCGACTCCACTACAGCTTAATAAATAGTAACGTCTTCGGTTTTAGCCCGATTTTCCGTAGATTAACTAGGAAAATCTCTTCTTCTTAATTAATCGACGAGGCAATTCTTTTTCCTCTGTTTCGGAAAAAAATTAGTAACGTCTAACTGAGCCAGTTAGTTAGATGCGTACACTTGGTGTAGTAGGATCTTTATTTAGTTTGATGCATACACTTGTTCTTTTTTGGTAGCCCTTTTGTAATGATGGCTGATGTTTGGTTTGGAAGAGAGAGCTGCGTCTTCACTCTTCTGGCCTGCTTACTGCTTCTATTGCACCCCCAGCCCTGGTTGCTGCTGCTGCTGTTTTCAATATACAATTAGTAGTATATTTCGTCTGTTGGTTGAAAAATGTGTTGTTAGAACGACAAACACAATGTTTTGGAAGTCGTTGCACGGTTCGATCCTTTAGTGCCCTGTACCATATGTAGCGCATACTATTTATCGTACGAAACACATTTTTTTTTGAAACTCGGAACACATTTTCCACTTATTGATAACATGCAGCCCACTGATGAAGGCCCAATAGAGAAGTCCATAATTAACTAGAAGGGAGGCTCTCACATGAATCCGGCCCAGGTACATGCTCCTGGTCCCCTAAACATAAATAAGTAAATAAATAAATAAAGCTAAATGCTCATGCACCAGTTCTTTGGGAAAATAGGTAGCCCAGTATTTCTTTTTAAAGAATACCCAAGCTAGGCCTATTTGTTTTCTCCGAATTACTGGGCTGCAAATCTTTCAAGACGAGGAGGGATGCATTCTGGCCTGGCTTAAGAGTATGGTCAATGTCTATTAAAAGTAATATCAAAAGGGGTTGAAAATTCCAAAAAAATTATAGCAAATGGGATATAAGTTTCTTTTTTTGTTTTTGTTCTTCACTGATATCTTATACGTATTTCATTGGATTTAACATGACATAGTACTAATTTATTTTTAAATTTGTTTTAGTATGGCTATTAATTTTTGGATTAAGAATATTTCGTTCCCCAGCAAAAATTTGCGAATTTTCAAAATTTCCCACATATTTAGTTAATTTTTTGACCCTGGTACTGACCAGAAAATGGCCAGCAATTCTAAAAATGGAAAACGGGCTGCAATAAATTCCATATGAATTATAAAATGAGTACAAATTATAAAAAATAATAGCAAATGGGCTGTACACGCCACAGATTTAGAGGCTGACTTGTTTACGCAAGGCTTTGTCAGTGAACACACGATTCTAGCAGCACTTAGTGTTGGATGTCCATCCAACGGCCGACGTGCTTCTTCAATCTCTGATCTTCCTGCTCCAGCCGCCTAAACTAGCGCCGGCGGGACTGCTTGCTCCCTCCTCTTGTGGCCCGCTGTGATGTCGCGCAGGCTTCCCCGGCCCACCCTACTCCCTCCGCTGGCCTGGCCGCACGCAATCAACTGCCTCCTTATTACACGAAAAAAATGATTCCTCCCACTGACATCTGGGGCGCACCGGTTGGGAGGCTGACCTGTGGGCCTACTAAGTTGACGCGTATGCAGGGCTTGTCAACTTAGTCAACAAACGATTCTAGCAGCAGTAACCGTTGGATTTGAATCGAACGGTCCTGCTGCTTCTTCAATCGCTGCTCTTCTTGCACCAGCCGCCCAAACCAGCGCCGGAGACCGCCTGCACCTGCCTCCAGTGGCTGGCTGTGCTACCGATGAGGCCTCATCGCCCCCTACTACTCCCACCGCTAGCCAGGCCCTGCGGCGACGGCAGCCTCACACCGCAGCCGAACCAGTGAACCCTCGTACTCCTCTCCGCGTGGGCATCCACTGCCGCGTCTTCCCCGGCTCCGCGTTGTCCCCTTCCTAGGCCTCGCCTTTGTCCACCGCCTTGGGGCTCTCGGCGTGGCATGGTCAACGTGGTCAACGACATTCCATCGGAAGAGTACTGTACGTGGAGAGGCTGACAACTGGGTCCACGGCCATAGCCCAGTTTTTTTTGTGATTTGCCAAGTAAGTCACTTTGTTAGGCCTGTTGGGCTACAAATCTTTCAAGACGAGGAGAGCTTTCATTTGGCTGGCCGAGAAAATGGCCCATCAGTAACGAGAAATGGGTTGTACATTTTTAGAACACATCAAACTGACAATTAGTTTCAAATATCTTTTCTTCATTTTGAGATTTGAAATTACATTAATTTTTATGCGTGGAGAATTTGTTGGATTTTATATTGATATACATTTATTTTTAAAATCAGTTTGAATTTGAGTCGAAATTTTGGGATTAAAAACAGTTCGGACCACACAGAAATATGCAAATTTTCGTATAATTTTTTAACCGTGGCCACAATATGGGCTGTAATGCTAACAAAAAGAACATGGGCTCCAAAAAAACCTTAATAATTAGCAAATGGGCTGTAAATTATTAGAAATAATGGCAGATGGGTTGTATGCTGTTTTCCACAGATTTGAGGCTTCCCTAAAAAAAGGTTGACGCACAAGCAGTGACTGTTGGATGGCCATCCAATGGCCATCGTGCTTCTTCAATCTCTGCTCTTCCTGCTCCATCCGCTCAAACAGGCGCCGGCGGGACTGCCTGCTCCCTCCTCCCCGCGGTCGGCTCTGCTGCCGCGCAGGCCTCACCGCCCCACCGTACTCCCATCGCTGGCCTAGCCATCCCTCTACTCACCCACACCTGCTGTTATTCTCCAGCGACAGCAGACGAACCAGTAAACCCTCGTACAGTCGTACTCCCCTCCGCGTGGGAAACAACTGCCGAGTCTTCCCTGCCTCCGTGTCGTTCCCTTCCTAGGCCTCACCGTCGTCCACCACCCTGGTGCTCTCGGCGCGGCCTGGTCAACGTGGTCAACGACCGACATGCATCTGAAGTGGACTGTACGTGGAGAGGCCGACAACTGGGTCCACGGCCGCACGCAAGGAAATGCCTCCTTATTACGTGCAAAATAATGATTCCTCCACCTGACATCAGGGACCCACCGAAAGGGCCTCTGTATTTCACGAAAGAAACGTTACCGCCGCTGATAGCTCGGACCCACCAGCTATATCTTTGCACGCAAGGAAGTGCCTCCTTATTACGCTCAAAAAAATGAATACCCCCTGCTAGCTGGGACCCACCTTGGTGGGAGGCTGACTTGTGGGCCTACTAAGTTGAAGGGGACGGAGGGCTTTGTCAACTTAGTCAATATGCATGATTCTAGCTCCAGTGACCGTACGATGTCCATCCAACGGCCGTAGTGCTTCTTCAACCTCTGGTCTTCTTGCTCCAGCCGCCCAAACCAGCGCCGGTCGTGCCTCGTGCTCCTGCCTCCCGTGGCCGGCCGCGATGCGGTGGAGGCCTCACCGCCCCCTACAACTCCAACCGCTGGCCAGGCCATCCCTCTACTCACCCACACCCCCTGTTATTCTGCGGTGACGGCAGCCTCACACCGCAGCGAACCAGTGAACCCTCGTACTCCTCTACGTGTGGGCATCTACTGCCGCGTCTTCCCCGGCTCCGCGTCGTCCCCTTCCTAGGCCTCGCCATCGTCCACCGCCCTGGTGCTCTCGGCGCGGAGTGGTCAATGTGGTTAAGGAACGGCTTCCATCGGACGTGGACTGTACGTGGAGAGGCTGACAGCTGGGTCCACGGCCGCATCAAGGAAGTGCATCCTTATTACGTGCAGAATAATTATTCCTCCACCTGACAGTGGGACCCACCAGACGGGCCACCGTATTTCATGAAAAAAACGTTTCCCCCTAACTGCTGGGACCCACCAGCTACATCTTCGCACGCAAGGAAGTGCGTCCGGGCAAAAAAAATGATTCGCCCCCTGACTGTTGGGACCGACCAGCTACATCTTCGCAGGCAAGGAAGTGCCTAACAGTCGGGACCCACCTGGTCGAAGCGTACGTAGCGTTGTCATTCTGGTCGCGAACGTGTACGTACATACTGGTCAATGTAGAGGCGCGTACGTGTCGTAGTAAAGGCGCGCACATGTCGTACTGGAGGCGCGCACATAGCATTTACACGTACGTACAACGGCCAGGGTGCAAGAAAGAAAATATGGCCACGTATGTGTACATACGGGCAGGGTCTCGAACGCCTACTCACGCATACGTACGGCCAGGGCTCGTGTACATGGCTGGGTCGGAACGGAGAAACAACGTCGTCATCGTGTTCATGGGGAGGCAACGGAATGCGTCATGATCATGGGGAGGCAACGGAATGCGTCGTGTTCATCGGGAGGGCTTGGACGGAACAGGCGATGGAAACGAGGCCTGGCATACCGCAGAACGGAGGAAACGGCCTTGTGTTCGACCGGCCACATTCGAAACGGGATCATGTTCATCGGGAGGGGTCTGGCGTACCGCAAAACGGAGGAAACGGACCTCCTACGGTCGAAACGGGGGTCCTGTTGATCGGGAGGGGTGTGGTGTACCGCAAAATGGACGAAACGGACTTGTGTTGGAGCGCTACGGTCGAAACGGGGGTCCTGTTCATCGGGAGGGGTGTGGCGTACCGCAAAACGGGACTCCACGGGATACTGTTCATCTCCACCATCGACCCCCTCCAGCCTCCACGAGCTACTGTTCATCCACCGTCGACCTCCTCCAGTCTCCACCTGCGACTGTTCATCCACGGGCTCCTGTTCATCCAGCCTCCACCGCGCGCTACTCCACCGGCTACTGTTTAACGAGCCCTCTCCACGAGCTCCTGTTCAACCACCCCTCTAAGGGCTACTGTTCATCCTGCCCTCCACCGTCTACTGTTCATCCTGCCCTCCACGGGGTGGTCCTGTTCATCCAGCCCTCCATGGGGTCCTGTTCATCCAGCCCCAACCGGCTCGATCGATCGGGGTCCTGTTCATCCAGAGGCAACACCACAGAGTCCTGTTCATCCACCCCCACCGGGAACTGTTCATCCAACCCCCCCACAACGCTCACTGTTCATCTAGAGGCAGCATCAATCGGCTTCAGTTAGCAGCAGTAGCGAAGGAATCGCTCGATCGGGTTCAGTTAACAGCCATCGATTGATCGCTTGGGTTCAGTAACGCGTAGCCTGCAGTGCAATCGCTTGGGTTCAGTTAGAGCCCAACGCCTCGCTCGGGTTAAGTTAGAGCCAATGCCTCGCACACACGCGCGTACGTGTACAAGAGAAACGCGCATCGCTCGGCCCCCGACCTCCCACCGTAACCGGGAACTCCCTAAAATTTTCCTCCCCCTCGCTTCTACCATGGTTTTTTCCGTCATGGACGGCCCAAAGAATGTCATGCAGCTGCGTCTCCGGCCCGCCCAGGACGAAAAGCCCATTTTCTGTCATGATTTTTTTTCATAGAAGTAGGAGCCCACCACATCTATGATGATACCGGGTTTTTTCACAATTATCATCATAGAAGTGTCATATGTATGTCAGAATTTTTTTTCGTTCAGCCCAAAATGTCATGGATGTGTCTTTTTTTGTAGTGTTCTCACAAATCAGAGCTTCTCACAACAAGCATGATGGTTTCGATAGGGAACGTCCCACCTTTGGGGACGAACCGATTTCCATTGCCTCTTATTGCTTTCAAAAAAATTCTAGTGTCAACATAGAACAACAGCAGTGTTGTGTCAATTTTGTGATTTTTCGGGGTTCATTTGGACATTTTATGCATTAACTGGGTTTTCTAGGCATTTTATGTACATAATTCAAATTTGAACAACAAGCACATGCTCCAATGCACAAAGGTTGGTTGAAAAAACTAATCTGTGTCCTTGGGTGAATTTCTAGGTCCCACGCAAGAGATGGGAATGAAATTCAAACACCAGGGCACTGTTGATTGCCAGCAAAATGTTGAGATGCCTGGTTTTTAAATTCTAGTAAATCCAAAACTCGTCTGAAATTCATGAAACTTGGCATGCTATCATGGAGCGGCATCAACATGCCGTGTTAAAAAATTTGTCCCATTTGGGGCAGGTTCGGGTATATGCTTCTCACAAACCAGAGCTTCTCACAACAAGCATGATGGTTTCGGTAGGGAGCGTCCCACCTTTGGGGACGAAATGATATCCATTGCCTCTTATTGCTTTCAAAAATTTTCTTGTGTCAACATAGAACAACAGGAGTGTTATGTCAACTTTTGGAATTTTGCAGGGTTCGTTTCAACATTTTTATGCATTAACTGAGTTTTCAATGCATTTATGTGCATAATTCCAATTTGAACTACATGCATATGCTCGAGTGCATATAAATTGGTTGAAAAATCAAATCTGTGTCTTTGGGTGCATGCTTAGGTCAGATGCAAGAAATGGGAATGAATTTCAAACACCAGGGCACCGTTGATTGCCAGCAAAACATTGAGATGCCTCGTTTTTAAATTCTAGTAAATCCTAAACTTGTCTGAAATTCATGAAACTTGGCATACTTTCATGGAGCGGCATCAACATGTCGTGGTAAAAATTTTGTCCCGTTTGGGGCAGGTTTGGGTATATGCTTCTCACAAACCAGAGCTTCTCACAACAAGCATCATGGTTTCGGTAGGGAACGTCCCACCTTTGGGGACGAAACGATATCCACTGCCTCTTATTGCTTCGAAATTTTTTCTCGTGTCAACATAGAACAACAGGAGTGTTGTGTCAATTTTTGTGATTTTTTGGGGTTCTTTTGGACATTTTTATGCATTAACTAAGTTTCCAATGCATTTATGTGCATAATTCAAATTTGAACTACATGCACATGCTCCAGTGCATATAAATTGGTTGAAAAATCAAATCTGTGTCCTTGGGTGAATGCTTAGGTCCCATGCAAGAAATGTGAATGAATTTCAAGCACCAGGGCACCATTGATTGCCGACAAAACATTGAGATGCCTGGTTTTTAAATTCTAGTAAATCCAAAACTCATCTGAAATTCATGAAACTCGGCATGCTATCATGGAATGGCACCCGAGATGATGTGGTATTTTTCGTGTCCATTTTGAGAGAAGGCACACTCGAATAATGGCAGCCAACAAAGGCATTTTGAAAAAATAGATGCCACTTTAATATCTCAAACGTTTGTATAATTCAAACTGTGTGCGTTCTGTTAACCATTCACGTGACGCATGTGTCTTGGTTTTACTGGCTGTAGGAGGTGTCGTGCGGATAGCTGCTTGACCTTGACTGAACAGGAGGCATGCGAGCATAGTCCAGTGCGCAGGCTGACCGAGAGGAGTGCAAGCTGTCCTCCAATGCGCAAACGCACCAGGAAGCGTGCGACCTATACGATGCACATGCTCACTAGGAAGCGAGCCCTTTGACTTGCATGGCCGCCCGCCTTCCTCTCCATTAATGGAGCCCGAGCCACTGTTTAATACGGGTGGCCTTACTGTTCGCCTCCCATTCCCCTCCCCCCGCAGACCTCCGCCGCCATGGCACAGAATGATCATCTGCCACTAGTCTTCAAGTTTGGTGAAGTCGACTCCGAGCCGAAGGAGATAGAAAATAAGGAGGAATGGGGCCTCATGGACATGGCCCAGAATGAGCTGGCCGCGGCGGTTGCTGCCCCCGCTCTTGTCCCAGCTCCCATCCCCGCGCCCGCGCTAGCGACCATCCCCGTAGCATTGACGGGATGGTCGCCGAGCACTATCATAGAGCTGGAAGCCGCGGGCATCAGCGAGGTCTCCGGGGACCCGCGCGAGCTCGTGTACATGCCACCGCCAGCGCCTATGCCCGTGCCCGTGCGCACCCCTCCACCCACCGTGGTGCCGGCCTCCGTCTGTTTGGCTGCACCCACCGCGCCTGTGCGCGCCCCTCCACCCACTGCCGCACCGGTCCCCGTGCGTTTGGCTGCACCCGCTGTGCCCATGCCCGTGTGCCCCCCCAGCGGCATGGGACGCTGCCGTTGACCACTACCTCTCAGCAATGCTAGTTGCCGTCCTCCCGCGCCACACCCGTCGATCGCGCGACGACATGATGTTTGATTTACAAGTGAAGAACATTTTGTGCTGCCTTGAAGACTTCAACAACGGCGTCCCATAGGACGACGACGACGACGACGACGCGGCACGCCGCCTCCGTCGCCGCCGGAAATAGTTTTTTTGGGTTTAATACTATATCTCGAATTCTCGATCATATGAATATAAATTCGCAGTGTGACTGAATGAAAGATATGGTTTGAACGACCTTACGTTTTTCTCTCTTAATGTACAGACTTATCAAATGATTTTCTTTTGAAAAAAATGTCAACGGTTTTTAAATATAAAACACTCATCGCAAACATTTTAGTTAGAACACCCGTATGCAAACCAACAGCTTCCCCAGGAAGCCAAGGGAAAATGTGTTGAGCAGGATTTCTGCATCCCTTCAACGCAAACGGTTGTTTTGCATGACCCGTGTGCAACCACGTACAAACAATTGGGTAAGATTTGCATATATGTCATTTTGGGTATGTTGCCATCTCTCAAACTGGAAAGATTGACATTTGTTTATCTAGTAACATTGCCATTTGTCAACCTTGTAACACTGCAATTTGTCAAAATATGCAGCTACAAATCACTAGCACTATCTAATTTTTGCAACTAAAATCACTAGCACTGTTCATATGGACACCACTAGCAGCTGTGAGTTCATGGACGCATATGCAAATGTACCATTGATTACATACAACAAGTCATCAACCCACAACGACAATGAGGATACACGTTGGATTATAAATCATTTCCAACAAAACATTCTAGTAAAGTTTTTCTCACACAACAAATAACAAAGCGATGAAATGAACTTCAGCTCAACCACTCGTCGGCGTTGGAAACGCTTGCTTTGAACCAGAAGTGATTCTCTGGGAAGGGCCAGCTACTGTCAATCTCGAGACCAACGAAGGACTGATCATCGAGGCTGAAGCGGCCTATGTCAGGACCCATATTGGGACGGTAGGGAAGCATAGTAATGTCCGAGGTATAGATACAGTTGTTCTCATAAATGGTAGTAACATTGTGTCAATAGCAGCTGGATCACCTTCCACCATCATTGGATAGTTTTGTCCAAGGAAGAGCGTGTTTCCTCCAAGACTTTCAATACTGAACCAGGGAGAAGGTGTTGGCGCTAGTACACTAATATCCATCCCGAATGCCCTACAATGGATGTTGGAATAGTTCTGGAGAGTGCGACCATACGAGACAACACCTGCTTCCTTAGTAACATCAGCAGTGCCCCGTATACAGACAAGAAGAGGTGATCCATCGAAATAAGTTGCCAGGTGCCACTGAGTATATGGGTCCTGCTCGTCCTCATGCTCGTGAATAAAATTTTCAAGTATAGGTGGTGGAATGTTCATAGGACCTTGGAAACACAAGAAGGTTAATTAGTAAAGGGAAACAAGCTAACCCGCATGCATGTGGATAAAACAATTATAATTACGGTGGAAGACAAACGTACCGAAATCATGAGGATTCCATGCAAAAATAGTGCCACACCCCAGGCTTTACACTTTATGCTTCCGGCTCGTATGTTGTGTGGAATTGTGAGCGGATAACAATTTCACACAGGAAACAGCTATGACCATGATTACGCCAAGCTATTTAGGTGAGACTATAGAATACTCAAGCTTGTCGAAGATAGCGACAACATAAGCATTCCTATAACCCCAAGAGCGGTTGGGAACTCAACAAATTGCTATCTTCCGTAGAAGACAGTCAGCATGATCGTATTTGAACTCACGTAGAATACCAGTGTACTCAACCTCTGGGCAGTCGTCTGAGATTTTTCAAAGTGGAACCCAGTGACGAGTGTACACATTCACAAGTTACCACTCGCAGTTGTACCCAATATAAACAACCCAATCTCCATTTTCGCCTGTCCAAGCCTTGCCCTTAAGCGATGGCATCTTAACATCCTGCGTATCATTATCAAACGACATCAACTTGCACAAGGCGAGGCTTCCCTCATCCCCGCGCCAGTCAGCAGGGTCACGACGAAGAAGATAGGGGAGATCAAACCACTCCTGGACCCTTGGGTTCCTTGTAATGATGTTATTAGTTGAGTCGAGAATGGTCTTGAACGAACCTGCCATGCTAGCCGAGGTGATGACGTCGCACCGATCAATGAGTTCCTCCACCACGTCATCATTCAGATCGGGGCAAGAATAACGGGGTCGTTTCTGGCTTGTTCCCTCCATGGAGAAGACGATCAAATAATGGCAGAAGGAAGGGTGAAGGCAAATGGAGGAGGGAGGAAGAGCTAGTGTGCGACAGCAGTTCCAAATCGAGAGGGAAAGGCGAAGAGTCGGTGGACGGTTGCCACGACACACGAAGAGGCGCCTGGGGAGCGAACGGTTGCCATAGAGGTCACACACTGACGACAAGGGCCGAGTGAATGATACGTCTCCGTCGTATCTACTTTTCCAAACACTTTTGCCCTTGTTTTGGACTCTAACTTGCATGATTTGAATGGAACTAACCCGGACTAACGTTGTTTTCAGCAGAATTGCCATGGTGTTATTTATGTGCAGAAACAAAAGTTCTCAGAATGACCTGAAACTTCACGGAACTTCTATTTAGAGATAATAAAACATCCTTGCAAAAGATGAAGACTAGGGGGCCCACACCCTAGCCACGAGGGTGGGGGGCGCGCCTGCCCCCCTAGGGCACGCCCCCTACCTCGTGGGCCCCCCGGAGCTCCTCCGACCTCGACTCCAACTCTATATATTTGGTTTCGGAGAGAAAAAATCAGAGAGAAGGATTCATCACGTTTTACGATACAAAGCCGCCGCCAAGCCCTAAAACCTCTCAGGAGGACTGATCTGGAGTCCATTCGGGGCTCCGGAGAGGGGAATCCGTCACCATCGTCATCATCAACCATCCTCCATCACCAATTTCATGATGCTCACCGCCGTGCGTGAGTAATTCCATCGTTGGCTTGCTGGACGGTGATGGGTTGGATGAGATTTATCGTGTAATCGAGTTAGTTTTGTTAGGGTTTGATCCCTAGTATCCACTATGTTCTGAGATTGATGTTGCTATGACTTTGCTATGCTTACTGCTTGTCACTAGGGCCCGAGTGCCATGATTTCAGATCTGAACCTATTATGTTTTCATCAATATATGAGAGTTCTTGATCCTATCTTGCAAGTCTATAATCACCCATTATGTGTTATGATCCGTTAACCCCGAAGTGACAATAATCAGGATACTTACCGGTGATGACCGTAGTTTGAGGAGTTCATGTATTCACTATGTGTTAATGCTTTGGTCCGGTACTCTATTAAAAGGAGGCCTTAATATCCCTTAGTTTCCGATAGGACCCCGCTGCCACGGGAGGGTAGGACAAAAGATGTCATGCCAGTTCTTTTCCATAAGCACGTATGACTATATTCAGAATACATGCCTACATTACATTGATGAATTGGAGCTAGTTCTGTGTCACCCTAGGTTATGATTGTTACATGATGAACCGCATCCGGCATAATTCTCTACCACAGATCCATTGCCTACGAGCTTTCCATATATTGTTCTTCGCTTATTTACTTTTCGTTGCTATTGCTATCATCACTACAAAATACCAAAAACATTACTTTTGCTATCATTACCTTTTGCTACCGTTACCACTACTATCATATTACTTTGCTACTAAATACTTTGTTGTAGATATTAAGTTTCCAGGTGTGGTTGAATTAACAACTCAGCTGCTAATACTAGAGAATATTCTTTGGTTCCCCTTGTGTCGAATCAATAAATTTGGGTTGAATACTCTACCCTCGAAAACTGTTGCGATCCCCTATACTTGTGGGTTATCAAGACTATTTTCTGGCACCGTTGTCGGGGAGCATAGCTCTATTCTTTGAGTCATTTGGGATTTATATCTGCTTATCATTATGAAGAACTTGAGAGATCCAAAAACCAAGATTTATCCCTCAACTACGAGGGGAGGTAAGGAACTGCCATCTAGCTCTGCACTTGATTCACCTTCTGTTTTGAGTAAGCTTGCGACACCTAAACCTGCTTCTGCTATTCGTTCTGATATGTCGCATGTTATTGATGATGCCACTTCTACTATGCATGATACTTATGATGAAACTACTTCTATGCTTGATACTACTGTGCCACTTGGTGAATTTCTTGATGAACAACTTGCTAGGGTTAGAGAGAATGAAATTATTGAAACTGATAATATTGATGAAAGTGATGATGAAGACTCTCCCCCTAATAAATATGAATCACCTGTTATTCCTGAGGGTTATGTTTTTGAAAAAGAAGCTGCTCTAGCTATTTTAGCTTGCAAAGATAGATACGAGCTCAAGAGGTTATTAGCTAAATGGAAGCAGCAATCTCTTAATGCTAGAATGAAACCTGACCCTGCTTTTGCTACTTCACCTATCTGTGTTACTGATAAGGATTATAAATTCTCTGTTGATCCTGATATAATTACTTTGGTTGAATCTGATCCTTTTTATGGCTATGAATCTGAAACTGTTGTGGCACATCTTACTAAATTAAATGATATAGCCACCCTGTTCACTAATGATGAGAGAACTCTTTACTTTTATATCCTTAAAATATTTCCGTTCTCATTAAAGGGTGACGCTAAGATATGGTTTAATTCTCTTGATCCTGGTTGTGTCCGTAGTCCCCAGGATATGGTTTATTACTTCTCTGCTAAATATTTCCCTGCTCATAAGAAAGAAGCTTCCTTAAGGAATATATATAATTTTGTGCAAATTGAAGAAGAGAGTCTCCCACAAGCTTGGGGGAGGCTTCTCCAATTACTTAATGCTTTGCCTGATCATCCTCTTAAGAAAAATGAAATACTTGATATCTTTTATAATGGACTAACCGATGCTTCCAAAGATTACCTGGATAGTTGTGCTGGTTCTGTTTTCAGGGAAAGAACACCGAATGAAGCTGAAATTCTATTGAATAATATGTTGACAAATGAAAATAATTGGACACTTCCTGAGCCACTTCCCGAGCCAGCTCCTGAGCCTATTCCTAAATCCACCCCGAAGAAAAGGGGTATTCTATTGCTCAGTCCTGAAGATATGCAAGAGGCAAAGAAATCTATGAAAGAAAAAGGTATTAAAGCTGAAGATGTTAAGAATTTACCTCCAATTGAAGAAATACACGGTCTTAATTTACCGCCTGTTGAAGAAACACATGATCTTAATCCATTACCTATTGAAGAAATACATGGTCTTGATAACCCGACACATGTAGTAAAGGTAAATTCTCTCTATAGATATGATAAAGCTGAAATACCATTTACTAAGTTTGCTAGCCCATGCTTAGATGAGTTTGATAAATTTATGGTTAAGCAAGAAGACTTTAATGCTTATTTTGGTAGAAAATTGAAATACAATTCAAATATGCTTGAACACTTGGGTGATTATATGGCTAATGTCAAAGGTAAACTTAAACTTATTAGTAAACATGCTTCTATGGTTACCACTCAAGTAGAACAAGTACTTAAGGCTCAAAATGATTCGCTCAATGAATTGAATAGTAAGAATAATGATAATGTTGTTAGAGTTATGACTAGAGGTGGTAAAATGACTCAGGAACCTTTGTATCCCGAAGGCCATCCTAAGAGAATTGAGCAAGATTCTCAGAGAAATAATATAGATGCACCTAGTTATTCTAAAAGGAAGAAAAAGAAGAATGATCGGACTTTGCATGCTTCTAGTGAACCTATTGCTGAAACACCTGAGAATCCAAATGATATTTCTATTTTTGATGCTGAAACACAATCTGGTAATGAACCTGAAACTAGTGATAATGTTCATGATGATGCTCAACCTAGTAATGATAACGATATAGAAATTGAACCTATTGTTGATCTTGATAACCCACAATCAAAGAATCAACGTTATGATAAGAAAGAATTTATTGCTAGGAAACACAGAACGAAAAGAGAGCCATGGGTTCAGAAACCCATGCCTTTTCCTCCAAAACCATCCAAGAAAAAGGATGGTGAGGATTTTGAGCGCTTTGCTGAAATGATTAGACCTATCTTTTTGCGTATGCGATTAACTGATATGCTTAAAATGAATCCTTATGCTAAGTATATGAAAGAAATTGTTACTAATAAAAGAAAGATACCGGAAGCTGAAATTTCCACCATGCTTGCTAATTATACTTTTAAGGGTGGAATACCAAAGAAGCTTGGAGATCCAGGAGTACCCACTATACTATGCTCCATTAAAAGAAACTATGTTAAAACTGCTTTATGTGATCTTGGAGCCGGTGTTAGTGTTATGCCTCTCTCTTTATATCGTATACTTGATTTGAATAAGTTGACACCTACTGAAATATCTTTGCAAATGGCTGATAAATCAACTGCTATACCTGTCGGTATTTGTGAGGGTGTGCCTGTTGTAGTTGCAAATGTTACTATTTTAACGGACTTTGTTATTCTTGATATTCTCAAGGACGATAGTATGTCTATTATTCTTGGAAGACCCTTTTTGAATACTACAGGGGCTGTTATTGATTGCACTAAAGGCAATATCACTTTTCATGTTAATGGTAATGAGCATACGGTACACTTTCCGAGGAAACAACCTCAAGTTCATAGTATCAATTCTATTGAAAAAATTCCATCGATTATTTTTGGAGGTTTTGAATTTCCTCTTCCTACTGTCAAGAAGAAATATGATATTCTTATTGTTGGGTATGTGCATATCCCCGTTGAGGTAACATAGTGTTATTCGAAATTTCTCCGGTTCCATGTTATTCGGAATGAGTTTGTTAACAAGACCTGATCAACCTTGTTAGTGGATTCCTTTTGATGAGCCTGAGATGGATGCAACTAGAAGGCACAACCTTCTGTACCCTCCTTTTACTTTATGTTATTTATATTAAATAAAATAAAAATAAGTATTTTCCGTCTGTTATCTGAATTATCCGTGCAATATAAAAATACCCTGAAAATAAAAGTTCTCCAAATGCCCTGAAATTTAAATATGAGTTTTCTGGAATATTTGAGAATATTTGGCACTGAGAACACAACACGGGGGGCATCCACCTGGCCACGAGGGTGGAGGGCACGCCCTACCCCCCTGGGCGTGCCCCCTACCTCGTGGGCCCACGGTGGGCCCCCTCCACTTATTCCTGCACCCACACACTTCTTCTTCCTCCCACAAACATGAATATCCAGCTCAAGCACGAGTTCTAGCTCATTTTGCTGCCATTTTCGATCTCCTTGCTCAAAGCACCTCTCACAAAACTGCTTGGGGAGATTGTTCCTTGGTATGTGACTCCTCCATTGGTCCAATTAGTTTTTGTTCTAGTGCTTTATTCGTTGCAAATTTTTGCTGCTTAGGTGACCCTGTTCTTGAGCTTGCATGTCAAATTTATATGGTCAAAAGTAGTTTTGACGCATGATATAGGCTCTAGGCACTTGTAGGAGTAGTTGCTATAATTTTTATTGAGTTTGGTTCACTTTTATTTTGAAGTTACTAAAAATTTCAGAATTTTTCAGAAAATAATGAAGAGTTTTTTGAGGGGCTCATCGAGCCGAAGCTCGAAGGAAAAAGCAAAATGAAGAAGCAAAGAAGCCCAAATATAATCTGCCTCGCACCGCGGAGGTTCGGCCGTGTGAATGGCCTTCTGATGATTTCTCGAGACCAGTCGGGATTTATGATGATTTCTATGAATTGGCTGAGAATGCAGGCCTCACCGCCTTCCTCCACGACCAACGCGAACAATATCTCTTACTCACAAATATCTTTGTGCAAAACTTTCATTTCCATGCTAGGAGCTCACCACCTACGGCGGAGTTTTATTTATATGATGAGCATAAGGAGATGTCACTTTATGATTTTTGTCGGGTTTGTTTGATCCCTTTCGAGGGCATGATTGAGGAACCACATTGAGGTGATGTGGATGGGTTTATTGATACCATCACTGTGGGGGAAACGAGGAAGGTTTCCGATGCACGAATCACTAGCATAAATTTTCCTGTTTTATGCTACTTCGCAATATTTGCTAGTCGTTGCTTAATTGGTCACGGAAACTGTGGAAATCTTAGTGTTCTTGATATTATTATTTTGTTCCATGATTTATTCTCTGATAACTCTGTTAGTATGGGCGGTATTATTGCTAAACGGTTAAGTCTGACCCGTACAAAGGGCCCCATCTTTGGAGGCATCTATGCTTCACGCCTAGCTGCACATTTTAACATACCTATTAGGCATTATGAGAAGGAAGAAAAATTGATGCCCCGTGTTTATTTAGATTATAAGAGTATGGTGGCACACGATTTTATTGTTAAGAATAGGGAAGGGGAGCTTAAATACAAATTGTTCTTTCATAAACATCATCCTGAGACTATTACCCTGCCTGCTCCTTCCTTGTTTGATTTATCTGCAGGCCAGTACCTTGTTCTGTTAGAGGCTATTCACGCCTACCGGAACCCTACATCAGCCACAGAGCCAGAGTCGGAACCACAAGTTGATCCTCCACGACAGTCTAATTACCATTGGGATCCGGAGATGATTGCCGACCAGTGGCAATCAGAGTCTTCTTCTTCGCAGTACGACCCCAACTATTACTATGGATATCCGCCAGGCCAACCGTGGCCATAGACCAACTTAGGCCAAAAGCCTAAGCTTGGGGGAGTACGTATTTCCCACCGACATTACATTCATGTTCACACACTCATTGCTAGATGTCGGTGCTCATACTTTTTCATTGTATCATCCATGCTAGTTTATTTCCCCTTTTATGCTTTCTTCTTGTGTGCTTAATAAAACCTTAAGAAAAACAAAACAAAATTAGTTGTAGTTTTTAATTAGTTTACTTTCCATGATCATAGTAGTAATTAAAAAGAAAACCCAAAAAGATTTCATGTTCTTCTTTTACTTGTGGGGAGCTTCCCCGTGTAAACAGTTTTATTTCTTTTCTTTTCTTTGGGGGTCGATAGGAGAAGACCATGATTAAATTGTTGAAGTGGCTCTTATATGCATTATTGCTGATCTGACAAAAGAGCCCATATCACCTTGTCTTCTCTCTTGAATTGAATGCTTGCAGAATCCAACTTAGTCCAATGCACGTGCACTATTATTATTACCCACATCGTTCGGTCGTGCAAGTGAAAGGCAATTATGACGATATATGATGGACTGATTGAGAGGAGAAAAGCTGGTATGAACTCGACCTCTCTTGTTTTTGTAAATATGATTAGTTCATCGTTCCTGATTCAGCCTATTATGAATAAACATGTTTGCAATGACAACTAGAGATCATAATTTCTTGTGCCATGCTTGATTAGCTAGGAGCTTATAATGGTTCACCTTGCGTGCCAACATGCTATTAAAATGGTTGTGATGTGGTATGATAGGGTAGTATCCTCCTTTGAATGATTTAAGTGACTTGACTTGGCACATGTTCACGCATGTAGTTGAAACAAAATCAACATAGCCTTCACGATATTTATGTTCATGGTGGATTATATCCTACTCATGCTTGCATTTGGTGTTGATTAATTTTAATGCATGTTCATGACTGTTGTCGCTCTCTAGCTAGTCGCTTCCCAGTCTTTTGCTAGCCTTCACCTGTACTAAGCGGGAATACTGCTTGTGCATCCAATCCCATAAACCCCAAAGTTGTTCCATATGAGTCCACCATACCTACCTATATACGGTATCTACCTGCCGTTCCAAGTAAATTTGTATGTGCCAAACTCTAAACCTTCAAATAAATATCATGTTTTGTATGCTTGAATAGCTCATGTATCAACTAGGGTTGTCCGTATCTTCCATGTTAGGCGGGTTATTCTCAAGAGGAGTGGACTCCGCTCCTCACTCACGAGAAAGTGGCTGGTCACCGGGATGCCCAGTCCCATGCTTTATGCAAATCAAATCAAAATAATTGCAAACAAAACTCCCCATGGGACTCTTGTTAGTTGGAGGCACTCGTTGTTTCGAGAAAGCCATGGATTGATGCTTGTTGGTGGAGGGGGAGTATAAACTTTACCATTCTGTTTGGGAACCGCCTATAATGTGTGTAGCATGGAAGATATCGCCATCTCTTGGTTGTTATGTTGACAATGAAAGTATACCGCTCAAAATATTATTCACCTCTATTTCAAAACCGAGCTCTGGCACCTCTACAAATCCCTGCTTCCCTCTGCGAAGGGCCTATCTATTTACTTTCATGTTGAGTCATCATCCTCTTATTAAAAAGCGCCAGTTGGAGAGCACTGCTGTCATTTGCGTTCATTACTGTTAGTTTACATTGAGTATGACTTGATTGGATCTCTTTTACCATGAATTACAATGTCTAGTTAGTCCTTGATCTTTAAAGGTGCTCTGCATTTATGTTTTGCGGTCTCAGAAAGGGCTAGCGAGATACCATCTTGTTATATCATATTATGATTGTTTTGAGAAAGTGTTGTCATCCGAGATTTATTATTATTGCTCACTAGTTGATTATGCCATTGATATGAGTAAACATGAGACCTAAGAGTTATTGTGAATATGGTTAGTTCATAATCTTTGCTGAAAACTTCAATGCTGGCTTTACATATTTACAACAACAAGAGCAAACAGAGTTTGTAAAAGTTTTTCTTTATCACTTTCAGTTTATCAACTGAATTGCTTGAGGACAAGCAAAGGTTTAAGCTTGGGGGAGTTGATACGTCTCCGTCGTATCTACTTTTCCAAACACTTTTGCCCTTGTTTTGGACTCTAACTTGCATGATTTGAATGGAACTAACCCGAACTGACGCTGTTTTCAGCAGAATTGCCATGGTGTTATTTATGTGCAAAAACAAAGTTCTCGGAATGACCTAAAACTTCACGGAATGTCTATTTGGAAATAATAAAAAAATCCTTGCAAAAGATGAAGACCAGGGGGCCACACCCTAGCCACGAGGGTGGGGGCGCGCCTGCCCCCCTAGGGCGCGCCGCCTACCTCGTGGGCCCCCTGGAGCTCCTCCGACCTCGACTCCAACTCTATATATTTGGTTTCGGAGAGAAAAAATCAGAGAGAAGGGTTCATCACGTTTTACGATACGGAGCCACCGCCAAGCCCTAAAACCTCTCGGGAGGGCTGATCTGGAGTCCGTTCGGGGCTCCGGAGAGGGGAATCCGTCGCCATCGTCATCATCAACCATCCTCCATCACCAATTTCATGATGCTCACCGCCGTGCGTCAGTAATTCCATCGTAGGCTTGCTGGACGGTGATGGGTTGGATGAGATTTATCATGTAATCGAGTTAGTTTTGTTAGGGTTTGATCCCTAGTATCCACTATGTTCTGAGATTTCAGATCTGAACCTATTATTTTTTCATCAATATATGAGAGTTCTTGATCCTATCTTGCAAGTCTATAGTCACCTATTATGTGTTATGATCCGTTAACCCCGAAGTGACAATAATCGGGATACTTACCGGTGATGACCGTAGTTTGAGGAGTTCATGTATTCACTATGTGTTAATGCTTTGGTCCGGTACTATATTAAAAGGAGGCCTTAATATCCCTTAGTTTCCGCTAGGACCCCGCTGCCACGGGAGGGTAGGACAAAAGATGTCATGCAAGTTCTTTTCCATAAGCACATATGACTATATTCGGAATACATGCCTACATCACATTGATGAATTGGAGCTAGTTCTGTGTCACCCTAGGTTATGACTGTTACATGATGAACCGCATCCGGCATAATTCTCTATCACTGATCCATTGCCTACGAGCTTTCCATATATTGTTCTTCGCTTATTTACTTTTTCGTTGCTATTGCTATCATCACTACAAAATACCAAAAACATTACTTTTGCTATCATCACCTTTTGCTATCGTTACCACTACTATCATATTACTTTGCTACTAAATACTTTGCTGCAGATATTAAGTTTCCAGGTGTGGTTGAATTGACAACTCAGCTGCTAATACTTGAGAATATTATTTGGCTCCCCTTGTGTCGAATCAATAAATTTGGGTTGAATACTCTACCCTCGAAAACTGTTGCGATCCCCTATACTTGTGGGTTATCGGTGAACCGCATGCAATCCCATCGCACAACACACACGTCTTGTTAAGTCGAACCGTTTCTGTTCTCTTGTGTCAATGCAAATAGTTCATCCGAGTGAACTGCATGCCATATATCGCACACACCTTGATCTGGCTGACCGTTTCTTTTTGTTGCCTAATCAAAAATAGTTCATCCGAGTGAACCGTATGCTGTATATCACACACACCTTCGTCTGGCTGCCCATTTCTTTTGTGTTGCCTAATCACAAACAGTTCATCCGAGTGAACCGTATGCTGTGTACTGCACATACCTTCATCTGGCTGCCCGTTTCTTTTGTTCCTCCTCATCGCAAACAGTTAATTAAACTGAATCGTATGCCCTTCATCGCACACGCAACTAAAATCTGAACCGTGTTTGATGCATCCTCCATCTTAAACGTTTTCACCTTTTTTGACGGTTTTGATACACCACCGTTTGCGATTATTGCATCACACATAGTTTCTCGGAGGGTCTCTGATCGTAGTGTCGCGTTAGCAGCATCCTGCAGTAGTGATATATATATATATACACACAAACATTTCAAAATAATTTCAACAAGCATACCAACAACAAGTTTCCAACAACATAAGAAACATACAAGTTTCCAACAACATATCCAACATACAATGATTTCCAACAAGAAGTTTCCAACAACATATCCATATATACATACATATCCAAAAGAAGTTCCCAACAACATATCCATATATACATACATATCCAAAAGAAGTTTCCAACAAGTTTCCATAAACAAAAAGGAAGCACAAGGAGAAGTGTACACTCCATCAATGCAAGCTTCCTCATCTAAAGCAAATCTGCAAATTGGGAAAGATGAAAGTTAGAAGAAGAAGAACAACAACAAGAAGAAGAAGACTAGCTAGAAGAAAAACAAGAAAAAGAAGAAGAATTTATCTTCTCTTTCTTTTTCTCCTCTCCTCTTATTTATCTTCTTCTTCTAAGTAAGCTAGGTAAAAATGTAAGTGTGTAGGTTATTTTAGAGCTAAGCTAGGTAAATAGGTCATTTTGGAGCTAACCTAGGTAAAATGGATCATATTGGAGCGAACCTAGGTAAACTTGGTCATTTGGGAGTGAACCTAGGTAAAATGGATCATATTGGAGCTAACCTAGGTAAAATTGGTCATTTTGGAGCTAACCTAGCTAATTATGCCATTTTTGAGTTAAGTAAGCATATTATGCCATTTTTGACATAAGTAAGCTAAGTATAGGTCTTTCTTGAGCTAACCAAGGTAACTAAGCATATTAGAGCTAATTTAGCATTTTATAGCTAACTTAGGGCAAACTTAGGTCATTTTGGAGCTAACTTAGGTAAAATTGATCATTTTGGAGCTAATTAGGCTTATTATGTCATTTTCGAGGAAAATAAGCTAACTATATGACATATATGAGGTTACCAAGATTGTTATGCAATTTCAAACCTAAGCAAGCTAATTATGCAATTTTTTGCATAACTAAGCTAAGTGTATGTCATTATTGAGAAAACCTAGGTAACTAAGCATATTAGAGATAACTTAGCATATTAGAGCTAACTTAGCATATTAGAGCTAACTTAGGTCATTTCAGAGGAAACAAAGCTAAGTATAGATCATTTTGGAGATCTGACATACCTAACATACTCCACTCCTCCTTCTCCTTCTCCTTCATCATCCTGATGCGCTTAGAGCGGCGAGGCAGTGGGATGTACTCTTCTACCACAATTGGCATGGTCATGTCGCCCGGCTGTGGGATCGTCGACGCCACCACCTATAGCGACCAGACCTCAAATAGTCTGATCTCTGTGCTCAGGTGTCATCCCTGGATCAGTAATGCTGACACCATACAGTACTTGAAGGATTTATAACAGAGTAGAAATCACAAACTTATTACATCGAATGTCTCAAAAGAGAACTTATTACAATAAGTATGGCTTAAGGCCATCTAATAACGATAACAGCGGAAGACTTGGAAGATAAGTGAGTCCATCAACTCCAACGGCATCACTGAGTATAGAACCACGACCTAAAAGGCACCTTACTCGTCGTCTGAAAAGTCCGCAACATGAAACGTTGCAGCCCGAAAACGGGTCAGCACATGGAATATGCTAGCAATGTAACACATAGAGAGTAATGAAAGATTAAGCCTATACTACATGCATATTTGGCTGGTGGAAAGCTCTATGGTTACAATTTTTGCGTAAAGCCAGTTTTTCTCTACTGCAAAGGAATAAATTTTATTTAACTATCATGGTGGTTGTTATACATTGAGAATGGTTGACAGCATCCTCAATCCCAATTAAAGTAATCATCATTAAAAAAACCCAATAATAATTAATTATAGTAACATGATGAGATTCACATGATAATCCAAGTACTAGATACTCAAAATGTCCATAACCGGGGACACGGCTAACCATGATTAGTTTATACACTCTGTAGAGGTTTTCGCACTTTTCCCCACAAGACTCGATCGCCTCCGTTGGATTTCTCGCACTACATGGTGTTTGAGAAACGGATGACCGAGACATAGTCTTTCAGAAGCGCTAGCACCTTACGATGGATAGATCGTTACACCTACTTTCCCCTACATCTGCTAGTCTACCCTGTAAGAGTTCGCACGACTTAATCAACTATACTAGAGCCCATAATAGCTTGTGGCTGCACACGGAAGTTTCTAGTATGAAAAAGCTCATGATCCCTTTGGGCCTGGGCGGCGGTCCATAAAGAAAAACAACAGGCAATCCCGGAATACCCAGGTACCTCAATCCACCCAGATGTGTGTTTAAGTTGCCACCTTAGATAAACCATTAATTAACAAACTCACATCTGTCATGGATATCACTCACCCAATCCACGTCTACTAACATAGCATGGCATAATAGGCAAACGTAGAAGTAACTCCCAAAGGTTTGGTAATACAACAGGTAATAGGTACTACCTCAACTACTTCCCATCCCACATTTTAATTAGATCCTAATCATGCAATGTTTGAGGATTGATCTAATGCAATAAAACTGGGTAGTAAAGAGGTATGATCAAAGTGTTACTTGCCTTGCTGATGATCCGCGAAACCTAGAGATTCGAAGAAACAGGCGGCGCACTCCGGGTATTCTATCACAGACAAACAAACAAGCATACAATAAGTATTCATCTAATGCACAGGTAAAACTCAAATAAGAGATCTAACCAGAAAGTTCAACTTTAGAACTCCGGTTGCAAAAAGAATCAAATCAAACGAAGCAACGGAAGTCAAACGGCGAAAGAAACAAACTTTGTTCTACTAATCTGGATCTAAGTCAAATTTTGCAGAAGCAAAAACTTGTTTAAGTTGGTTAAACGGATAGAGGGTTTCGAGATGAAACTCCAGGCGCTTGAATCGCCTGATTCCGACAAACGAGCAAAAAGTTATACTAAAACGAAAATCGGAACAGAAATCGTGATCAGAAAATAATCGCGGAAAATCCGAGAAAAAGAAAAATGACGAACAGATTAACGAACGAACGTTCGTTATCTGGATCTAAACAACGAATACGTTCGTTAAAACGAATGAACAAGCGAACGCTCGCTAAATAAATAAACCGGGAAAAAACCGGTCTAAAAACGAAACTAAAAAAAATAAACCGCAAAAACCGGGCGGCGAAAACGAGGTTGACCTCGGGCGGCGGGTCCGGCGGGCGGTGGCGGCAGACGGCGGCGGCGGGCGGCGTGCGGCTAGGGTTAGGGTTTTGGGCGCGGGTGGGCTGGCGGCGGCGCTGATGGGCTGGAGCGGCACTATTTAAAGGCTGCCCCGGGCGGAGTCCCGCTCGGGTACGGCCCGAAGTCGGTTCGTGTTTTTTTTAATAATTCCACGCAGAAAAACAAATAAAAGAAATACTAAACGGGCTCCAAAAATCCCGAAATAAATTTTCCCCGACTTCTAAAATCAAGCCGGACAAAGTGAACATTTATTTGGGGCCTAAATGCAATTTTGAAAAACACATATTTTTCCTAAATTCAAATAAAATATCGAAAAACTCCGAAATAAAATCTTATTTGATTTTATTATTAAATCCTCAATATTTCTTTATTTTGGAAAGTCATTTTATTCCCTCTCTCATATTTTTGTAATAGAAATAATTGATGATAAAATAATTAAAATCAAATGATCCTATTCTCAAAATTTGAGAAAACTCAAATATGAAAATAACGAAATCCCCAACTCTCTCCGTGGGTCCTTGAGTTGCGTAGAATTTCTAGGATCAAAACCAAAAGCAAATAAAGTATGATATGCATTGATGATCTAATGTATAACATTCCAAATTGAAAATTTGGGATGTTACAAACCTACCCCCCTTAAGATGAATCTCGCCCTCGAGATTCGGGTTGGCTAGAAAATAGGTGAGGGTGGTCCTTGAGCAAATCTTCCTCTCGCTCCCAGGTGGCTTCATCCTCCGTGTGCTGGCTCCACGGAACCTTACAAAACTTGATAACCTTGCTGCGGGTGGCTCGGCTGGCAAACTCGAGAATCTTAACTGGCTTTTCCTCATAGGTCAAATTGTTATCCAACTGAATTGCTTCCAATGGCACTGTGTCTCTCAAGGGTATGTCAGCCATCTCCGCGTGGCACTTCTTCAACTGAGAAACGTGGAACACATCTTGAACTCCTGACAATCCTTCAGGCAATTCCAACTTGTAGGCCACTTCTCCCATACGTTCCAATACTCGGTATGGTCCTACAAATCGTGGCGCTAACTTTCCCTTAACACCAAAGCGCTTTATTCCCTGAAGTGGGGATACTCGAAGATAAACTCGGTCTCCGACTTCGTAAACTGTCTCCTTGCGTTTAGAATCTGCGTAGCTTTTCTGCCTGGACTGGGCTACCTTAAGCCTATCGCGAATCAACTTCACCTTCTGTTCAGACTCCTTAATCAAATCAGGTCCAAACAACTGGCGGTCTCCAAGTTCATCCCACGACAATGGTGTCCTGCACCTCCTTCCGTACAAGGCTTCGAAAGGGGCCATCTTTAAACTGGATTGATAGCTGTTGTTGTAAGAGAATTCTGCATATGGCAAATTGTCGTCCCAACTAGATCCATAATCTAGCGCACAAGCTCTTAGCATATCCTCCAAAATCTGATTGACTCTCTCGGTCTGTCCATCTGTCTGTGGATGAAAAGCTGTGCTGAACTCTAGCCTGGTACCCAAACTTTCATGCAACTGATTCCAGAACTTGAGGTAAACTCGGTTCCTCTATCTGATACTATACTCCTCGGAACTCCATGTAAGCATACAATCCTGGTCATGTATATCTTTGCCAACTTAGCACTGGTGTAAGTGGTCTTTACCGGGATGAAATGAGCTACTTTCTTCAACCGATCAACTACAACCCAAATCGAGTCATAGCCTGAACGAGTCCTGGGTAATCCCGTGATAAAATCCATGCCTAGCTTATCCCACTTCCATTCGGGTATCGGCAATGGCTGTAACAATCCTGCTGGTTTCTGATGCTCTGCCTTTACTCTCTGACATACATCACAAACTGCTACATACTCCGCAATATCTTCCTTCATTCCGGTCCACCAGAAAGTATCCTTCAAATCCAAATACATCTTGGTATTTCCTGGATGAATCAAATATGGTGAATCGTGTGCCTCTTGCAGAATCAACTTCCTGATCTCCGGGTCATTGGGCACATAAACACGGTCTTCAAACCATAGGGTGTCGTGCTCATCCTCACGAAATCCTTTAGCCTTTCCTTCGCTCATTTTCTCCTTTATAGAGGCAATCTCCTTGTCAGTCTTCTGAGCTTCTCTGATTCTATCCATCAAAGTTGACTGAATCTCCAATGCTGCTACATAGCCTCTCAGAACTATTTCCAAACATAGCTCACGAAGATCCTCGGCTAACTCCTTTGGTATTTCTCCCATCATTAGTGTATTGACATGGCTCTTACGGCTCAATGCGTCAGCTACTACATTAGCCTTTCCGGGATGGTAATGCAATCTCATATCATAATCCTTGATGAGCTCCAACCATCTCCTTTGTCTGAGGTTTAACTCCTTTTGCGTGAAAATGTATTTCAAACTCTTGTGATCCGTGTACACCTCACAATGATTTCCAATGAGGAAATGTCTCCATGTTTTCAATGCATGCACTACGGCTGCTAACTCCAAATCATGCATGGCATAATTCAATTCGTGAGGTTTCAGTTGTCGTGAGGCATATGAAACAACTCTCCCTTCCTGCATAAGCACTGCTCCAAGTCCTCGACGTGAAGCGTCGCAATACACCTCATAATCCTTGGTCTGGTTTGGCAAAATCAACACTGGTGAAGTAACCAAGCGTTTCTTCAACTCCTAGAAACTAGCCTCACACTCCTCAGTCCATATGAACTTGGTATCCTTCTTTAACAACTCCGTCATAGGTTTTGCAATCTTGAAAAAATTCTCAATAAATCTCCGGTAGTATCCTGCGAGTCCAAGGAAACTCCGGATCTCTCCAACTGTTGTTGGTGCTTCCCAATTGGTCACAGTGATAACCTTTGTGGGATCAACTGCTATTCCTTCTCCGGATATAACGTGTCCGAGGAATCCTACTTCCTTCAACCAAAACTCACATTTGCTGAACTTGGCATACAAGTGATGTTCTCTAAGCTTCTCAAGTACCAATCGCAAATGTTCCTTATGTTCCTCTTCATTCTTCGAGTAAACCAGAATATCATCAATGAACACCACGACGAACTTATCCAAAAACTCCATAAACACTTTGTTCATCATGTTCATAAAATAGGCAGGTGCGTTAGTCAGACCAAATGACATAACGGTGTACTCATACAGCCCATATCTTGTGGTGAATGATGTCTTAGGTATGTCTTGCTCTCGAATCTTCAACTGATGGTACCCTGATTGCAAATCGATCTTGGAAAACACTTTAGCTCCTTGCAATCGATCAAACAGATCATTGATCATTGGTAGTGGGTACTTGTTCTTGATCGTTACTTCATTCAACCCACGATAATCAACAACCATCCTTAACGATCCATCCTTTTTCTCCACTAGAAGTACTGGTGATCCCCAAGGCGACGAACTTGGGCGAATGTAACCTTTATCTAGTAACTCCTTAATATGCTTCTTAATCTCCACCAAATCCTTTGCGGGCATCCTGTATGGTCTCTTCGATATTGGCCCTGTGCCTGGCAAAAGCTCAATCAAAAACTCAATATCTCTATCAGGTGGCATGCCTGGCAACTCTTCTGGAAATACATCAGGGAAATCCCTTACCACTGGTACTTCCTTCTGCACAACTCCTGATAAGGAATTTACTTGTGTCCTATTTGGCGCATGACGGGATACATACTTGATCCTTCTTCCTTCTGGCGTCGTAAGCAAAATTGTCTTACTGGCGCAATCGATGTTTCCCCCATACATCGACAACCAATCCATACCGAGAATTACATCCAAACCTTGGGATTCCAGAATAATTTAATCCGTTGGGAAAATATGCCTTCCTATACTTAATGGCACTTGGAAACATCCTTGACTGGCCATATACTCCGCTCCTGGTGAGCTTACTAGCATAGGTGTTCTAAGAACCTTAGTGGGCAGGTTATACTTATCCACAAATCCCCTTGATATGTATGAATGCGATGCACCAGTATCAAAAAGAACGAGTGCAGTAAATGACTTAACCAAAAACTTACCTATTACTGCATCAGGCTGGGCTTCAACCTCCTCCACATTAACGTGGTTCACTTGTCCCCTGCTGAAAGGGTTCGTCTTCTTCCTAGAGCTTCCATTGCCATTCTGGCCTTCAGGACATTCATTGGCATAATGTCCGGTCTTCTAACACTTAAAGCAAGTGACTTGGCTCAGGTCTTTCTTGGCTGGGGTTGATGGGTTGGTACGGTTCTGGCCGTTGCTTCCTCCATTACCATTACCATTCCTGGGGCCATTGTGATTGTGCGAGCTACCTCCTCCATGGGTATGCTGAAAATGTCCTCCCGGTCTAGGGTTAAATCGTGGCTTCTGCTGAGCTCCTGAATTGTACTTTCCTTGTGCATACTTCCTCTTGCGATTTTCAATTTGCTGCTGCTTCCCTTCAATCATGAGAGCACGATCTACCAATTCCTGGTAGTTGTTGAAGGTTGCTACCATCAACTGCATGCTCAACTCATCATTCAGTCCTTCCAGAAACTTCTCCTGCTTAGCTGCATCCGTAGCAACGTCATCTGGGGCATAACATGCTAGCTTACTAAAGTCATCCACATACTGGCCAACTGTCCGTCCTCCTTGGCGCAAGTTGCGAAACTCACGCTTCTTCATGGCCATAGCTCCTGCTGAAACATGGGTAGTTCGAAAAGCCTGCTGAAACTGGTCCCATGTGACAGTGTCGACAGGGAAAGTGGCTATGAAATTCTCCCACCATGATGTTGCGGGTCCTTCAAGCTGATGTGCGGCAAACTTCACCTTCTCCGCATCTGTGCATCCTGCCGTGGTCAACTCTCTAGCTGTCTTGCGGAGCCAATCATTTGCTACTATCGGCTCGGTGCTACTGGAAAACACCGGCGGATTCAGCCTAAGAAAACAGGCTAAGTGATCAACAGGTGGTGGTGGTGGTGGGTTGTTGTTGTTCCCCTAATTCTGATTCTGGACTAGCAACTGCATCAATGTGTTCTGCTACTGGATCAACTGAGTGAGCTCCGGTGGAAAGGTAAATCCGGGGTCACGTCTCGGAGGCATCTGAGGGTTTAGAAAAGATGAGATTGAAGAATAGAGGGGGTCTAAAGAGAAAACACTACCCGTATGCACATGAGGCAAAAGCAAACAATTCACTTCATTCAATCAAACAAGGGCATACAATCGATCTAACTATCGCAAAAGTGCTCGGGCTACTATATTTACATGGTGGACTACTACTACTGATGAGGTGGTCTACTAGAAATATTCTTGGGTTGCAGACTCCATGATATCTGCTCTGGCTTCATCAACATAGTCATCATCGCTATCATCTGGATCCGAGTCGGTGTCATCGATGATGATGTAGTCTTCCGGGCGAATCTCCTTGGGTTCTCCGTCTTCATCTACTGGTGTAGGGCCTCCCATAAATATCCCGATCTTCATTGTTAGGTCGGCATTCTTATCCACTAATACTTCAATTTCTTCTTCATAATCTTCACGTGTAGCCTTGAGTTCTTCCTCCAGTTCCTTGATTCTTGTCCTTGCCTTCTTCAGGTCTATCATGTCGGCGCACATCTGGTTCTCCTGACGTCGAATGTGCTGGTTTAATTCCTGGATAAAAGCTGCAATTGATCTATCCTTTCTCGTGTTGATCATCTCCCAGTGCTCATCTCGGCGCCCACAAATCTGGTAGATAGTATCCTTGAGATCATTGCGGTAGACTTCTCCAATGCGTCCCATGGCGATGTGAGCTGCCATGCTCTTTCCTAGACTCCAAGTTGGTACATCAAAAGAAAACTCTACGGGCTCAGTGACTGGCATGAACGTCCTTCCTGGAACTTGAACTTGAATCATCCAGCGCTCTTCTTCAGGTAAAGTGGCATTGTAGGTTCCGGTGAAGCTTGGTACTCCTATGTTCAGGTATCTAGTGACTTCCTTCAAGTGACGTCCAAAGGGTGTATCTGCATCCGGTTGCGTGAACTTGTTCCTTACATCCGCCATCCTAAAGAGTAGAAAAGATGAGAGGTCAGAAGAGAAAAGAGTGAGTAGTGATCTAGGTCTTTAGCTTAGTGGTCATGTCCTACAGTCAGTGTGTGCTCTGATACCATCTTTGTAGCGACCAGACCTCACACAGTCTGATCTCTGTGCTCAGGTGTCATCCCTGGATCAGTAATGCTAACACCACACAGTACTTGAAGGATTTATAATAGAGTAGCAATCACACACTTATTACATCGAATGTCTCAAAAGAGAACTTATTACAATAAGTATGGCTTAAGGCCATCTAATAACGATAATAGCGGAAGACTTGGAAGATAAGTGAGTCCATCAACTCCAACGGCATCACTGAGTATAGAACCACGACCTAAAAGGCACCTTACTCGTTGTCTGAAAAGTCTGCAACATGAAACGTTGCAGCCCGAAAACGGGTCAGCACATGGAATATGCTAGCAATGTAACACATAGAGAGCAATGAAAGATTAAGCCTATACTACATGCATATTTGGCTGGTGGAAAGCTCTATGGTTACAGTTTTTGCGTAAAGCCAGTTTTTCCCTACTGCAAAGGAATAAATTTTATTTAACTATCATGGTGGTTGTTAAACATTGAGAATGGTTGACAGCATCCTCAATCCCAATTAAAGTAATCATCATTAAAAAAACCCAACAATAATTAATTATGGTAACATGATGAGATTCACATGATAATCCAAGTACTAGATACTCAAAACGTCCATAACCGGGGACACGGCTAACCATGATTAGTTTATACACTCTGTAGAGGTTTGCGCACTTTTCCCCACAAGACTCGATCGCCTCCGTTGGATTTCTCGCACTACATGGTGTTTGAGAAACGGATGACCGAGACATAGTCTTTCAGAAGCGCTAGCACCTTACGATGGATAGACCGTTACACCTACTTTCCCCTACATCTGCTAGTCTACCCTGTAAGAGTTCGCACGACTTAATCAACTATACTAGAGCCCATAAAAGCTTGTGGCTGCACACGAAAGTTTCTAGTATGAAAAATCTCATGATCCCTTTGGGCCTGGGTGGCGGTCCATAAAGAAAAACAACAGGCAATCCGGGAAATACCCAGGTACCTCAATCCACCCAGATGTGTGTTTAAGTTGCCACCTTAGATAAACCATTAATTAACAAACTCACATCTGTCATGGATATCACTCACCCAATCCACGTCTACTAGCATAGCATGGCATAATAGGCAAACGTAGAAGTAACTCCCAAAGGTTTGGTAATACAACAGGTAATAGGTACTACCTCAACTACTTCCCATCCCACATTTTAATTAGATCCTAATCATGCAATATTTGAGGATTGATCTAATGCAATAAAACTGGGTAGTAAAGAGGTATGATCAAAGTGTTACTTGCGTTGCTGATGATCCGCGAAACCTAGAGATTCGAAGTAACAGGCGGCGCACTCCGAGTATTCTATCACAGACAAACAAACAAGCATACAATAAGTATTTATCTAATGCATAGGTAAAACTCAAATAAGATATCTAACCAGAAAGTTCAACTTAAGAACTCCGGTTTGCAAAAAGAATCAAATCAAACGAAGCAACGAAAGTCAAACGGCGAAAGAAACAAACTTCGTTCTACTAATATGGATCTAAGTCAAATTTTACAGAAGCAAAAACTTGTTTAAGTTGGTTAAACAGATAGAGGGTTTCGAGACGAAACTCCAGGCGCTTGAATCGCCTGATTCCCATAAACGAGCGAAAAGTTATACTAAAACGAAAATCGGATCAGAAATCACGATCAAAAAATAATCGCGGAAAATCCGAGAAAAAGAAAAACGACGAACAGATTAACAAACGAACGTTCATTATCTGGATCTGAACGACGAATACGTTCGTTAAAACGAACGAACGAGCGAACGCTCGCTAAATAAATAAACCGGGAAAAAACCAGTCTAAAAAAACGAAACTAAAAAAATAAACCGCGGTTTTTTTTAAAAAAAATGGGTGGCGAAAACGAGGTTGACCTCGGGCGGCGGGTCCGGCGGCGGCGACTCCGGCGGGCGGCGGCGGGCGGCGCGCGGCTAGGGTTAGGGTTTCGGGCGCGGGTGGGCTGGCGGCGGCGCTGATGGGCTGGTGCGGCTCGGGGCGGCGCTATTTAAAGGCTGCCCCCGGGCGGAGTCCCGCTCGGGTACGGCCCGAAGTCATTTTATTCCCTCTCTCATATTTTTTTAATAGAAATAATTGATGATAAAATAATTAAAATCAAATGATTCTATTCTCAAAATTTGAGAAAACTCAAATATGAAAATAACGAAATCCCCAACTCTCTCCGTGGGTCCTTGAGTTGCGTAGAATTTCTAGGATCAAAACCAAAAGCAAATAAAGTATGATATGCATTGATGATCTAATGTATAACATTCCAAATTGAAAATTTGGGATGTTAGACCACCATCGCGAGGTCATTGTCAGGAGCCACCACCATCTTGAGGCCATCTTCAGGCTTCACCATCGCTAGGTCATCGTCAGCCACCACCATCTCGTGCCCATCGCGGACCACCACCATTGCTTGGCCATCGTCAGCCACCACCATCGCGAGGTCATCGTCAGACAGAATAGGCTACACCTCCTCATCCCCACTCTGCTCCTCTTCTTCCCCACTCCATTCCGGATCATCCTCGCTGCTGCTTTGGCTGTAGCCAGAGTCACTGCTGCTTTTGCTGTAGCCAGAGTTGCTGATGCTGGTCCGATTTCCTGACCAAGTGCAACAAAGTTTTTTTTAACAATCAGTGTGAGACAAAGCCAAATGGAGAGGAGGAAGAGACAGAGCATACTGGCATCATCGTCATCCTGGTAGTGCATGCAGCACATAGTCGTGTCGAACGCCTTCACGGTGAGCATGGCGTCGCCGTCGTACCTGAAGACAAGGAAGTACCCGTGCCGCAGGTCGTAGTCACGGACGGACTGCTCCCAGCCATGACACAGGTACATGTGGTCGTTCCTGATCACCACCTCCACATCCCAAAGCCTGTGAAGCCCGCTGCCGGCCTGTCGCAACTTCAGATTCTTTGGCCGATGCCCGTCCAGCATCTCCATAAAAGTGCCAGGCAACCTCTGCAACACGAGTCAAGGAGTGATGTAGCAAACAACATAGTTATGATAAAGAGATGAGTGAAGGGGAGATCTCTCCTTTTATATACCTGCCTCCTGGAGGAATTCTCAAGTATGACTGTGAAGAACTTGAAACCTTCCAAGTCGTACTCCGGTGTGGCAGAGCGCAGCCTGTGGTGGCGGCCTCCCCCATCTCTGATAAGAAGCAGAAGAGACCAATTACTACCCTTACAACATTATCATATAACATTACAGCAGCAGAAGTTTTGAGCAGAAGATAATCAACTACAATTAATTAATTTGGTAGGTTAGTTGGCAATAGTTGGAACATAGCCAAGTTTTTAGACATGAAAGAAAACTGAGAAAAAAAGCAATGCACTTGTGCTCAACAACATCAACAACACTTAATTAATTTTGTAGGTTAGTTGGCAATGGCAATTGGCACCCTTCAAAACTACGGATTTCTTTAGACATGAAAGAAAACTGAAAATGTTGAAAAACAGAGTATAGTAATCTAAAAACAGAGCATATTTTAGGTGGCTCTAGGTTGACATACTAGAGCTAAGCACAAGATTTATTAGTAGCATGTTATTCAATATATTCTTGATCATCAAATGAAAGAGAATATATATCCTCACCATGCCTGGTTCAATTTGTAAATCAGCCATAAACCCCCGCGGAACTACTCTCATTGCACTAAATGGAAATTTACTAGGTGACATGGCAAACATTTCAGGAACAAAGCAGATTTGACGTTGTGGTCCATGGCAGTTTTCTACATGAACTGTTCTAAATCAAGTCTGTTATCCTCATTTTTATTCTAAGTGTGGGAGTGTTTACCTACAACATGGCAATTTCACACAATCTCCTGTCGGCTACATGAAAGTAAAAAACAAAACAAAAAAACAAAAACAAACTGAAAAACAAGCAGTGCACTTGAGAAAAATACACTTCTTCTTCCTCCACTTCTTCTTCTTCTTCTTCCTCTTCTTCTTCTTCTCTTCTTATTTTTTCATCTTTCTTCTTAACCTAAACTAAACCTAAAGTAAACTAAATGTAAACCAAAACTTAAAAAAACACAAGATTATAAAATTCATCAAAACCACAACCAAGTAAACTAACATGGTGTTCAGCCAGTTAGCTAACAAAACCAACACAATCGACATTGGCACCATCGGTCATGCGGATGCGGCATCAACAACAGCCTCTTGCTATACTTCTTGGGCTACTGATTCTACCAATCATGTCAATTTTTCAAATGAATTGCTAACTGGTGAACTTGAACAGGATGACGACGGAGTGATGATGACTGGCAACACTTGACAAAACCACATGTCGAACCACTGAACCGAATCGAACCTAGAGAGAGAGGGTAAACAAGCAGGTGAGAGCAGAGGAAAGAAAGAAAACTTGCTCGTTCTTGCCGAGGCCCTTGCCGGACTTGGATCCCATCTTCTGCAGCAGCCTGAAGCTGACGTTGGAGGGGCGCCAGGGCAGTCAGGTGGAGGAAGGGGTCAGGGCGGCCGGGTGGAGGAGGGGGTCGGGGCGGCCGTGTGGAGGAGGGGGCTCTTCTCCTCCTCGTCAATCTGTGTCTACGTAGCTTCGATCGGTAGAGAGAAAGAGAAAGAAAGAGAGAGAGAGAGAGAGAGAGAGAGAGAGAGAGAGAGAGAGAAGAGGGAGGAAAGAGGGAGGGGTGGCGCACCTCGGTATTGGGGACGACCGGGGTCGGGGTCGGGGTCGGAGGCAGAGGGGGTTGGGCGTCCTTCTCGGGGGAGGGGCCGGGGTGTCGACGGTGACGGCGTCGGGGTCGGGTGCCGTGTCGATGATGGCATGGGCAGGTGCGGCATCGACGAGGGTGGCGCGGGGCGGAGGAGGGGGTTGCCGGGGCGGCGGTGGCATGGGGCGGGGTGGCGCGGGGCGACGGCGGCTCAGGCACGAGGCGTAGAGAGAGAGAGAGAGAGAGAGGATGGAGAGATGGGGCGCGGGCATCGTTGGCATTTTAGTTAGGGTGCGGTTCTTTGCCGTCTGCTAGCAGACGGCAAAGAGCCTAGCTAACGGATGTTAGTTTGGTCACTTTCTTTGCCGTCTGCGAGCTGATGGCAAAGATGCTTTGTTGTCTGCTAGCAGACGACAAAGAAAGTGGCCGTTAGGTGGCCCTCACGAGTGGGCCACCCTCTTTCTTTGCCATATGCTAGCGGACGGCAAAGATCTGGCTGACGGCAAACATGATCTTTGCCGTCAGCTCTTTCTTTGCTGTTTGTTTTATGTAAGCTGATGGCAAAGACCTTTGCCGTCAGCTGGCTGACGACAAAGATCAGGCTGACGGCAAAGATCCTAATTCCAGTATTGATGGTGTTATAAAATTTAATGTTGGTGATACGTCCATTTTGCATCATGATTTCCTACTGTTATTTATATTGATTTTGGTCATTATTCCACCTTATGATGCAATTCTAATGCCTTTTCTCTCTTAATTTGAGAGATTTACATGGAGAGGGAGATTACTGGTAGCTGGAATTCTGGACCTAAAAAAACTACAACAGAGACACCTATTCTACAGAACTCCAAATGATTTGAAACTTGATGGAGATTTTTCATTGAATATATAAAAAAATACTGGAGCAAAAAAATACCAGAGGGGGCCACCAGCTGCTCACAAGGCAACATGCCGCGACCACCCCCTAGGCGCACCCTGATGCCTTGTGGGTCCCTGCTACTTGTGAGCTGTGTTGGTATTTCCCCGAAGAGGAGAGGATGATGTGGTACAATAGAGATAAGTATTTCCCTCAGTTAAGAACCAAGGTTATCAATCCAGTAGGATAACCAAGCAACACCTCGTTAGCGTACCTACACACGAAATAACAAATACTTGCACCCCAACGCAAACAAGGGGTTGTCAATCCCTTGGCAGTTATTTGCAAGGATCAAATCTCGTAGTGATAGATATAAAACACAAAATAAAATAAAGTAAATAAAATTGCAGCAAGGTATTTTTGGATTTTAATATATGATAAAAATAGACCAGGGGGCATAGTTTTCACTAGAGGCTTCTCTCTTGAAGATATCATACAGTGGGTGAACAAATTACTGTTGGGCAATTGATAGAAAAGCGAATAATCATGACGATATCCAAGACAATGATCATGTATATAGGCATCACATCCAAGACAAGTAGATCGACTCCTGCCTGCATCTACCACTATTACTCCACACATCGACCACAATCCAACATGCATCTAGAGTATTTAGTTCATAAGGAACGAAGTAATGCCTTAAGCAAGATGACATGATGTAGATAAAGTAAACTCAAGAAATATGAACAAACCCCATCATTTTATCCTTAATGGCAACAATGCAAATACATGTCTTGTCCCTTTCTATCACTGGGATATAGATCACCGCAAGATTGAACCCATTACAAAGCACCTCTCCCATTGCAAGAAAAATCAATCTAGTTGGCCAAACGAAATCAATAGACTGGAGGGAAATACACAGCTATAATAATCATGCATAAAATAGTTCAGAGAAGACTCAAATAACATTCATAGATAATCTAATCATAAACTCACAATTCATCGGATCCCAACAAACACACCGTAAAAAGTGATTACATCGAATAGATCTCCAAGAACATCAAGGAGAACATTGTATTGAAGATCAAAGAGAGAGAAGAAGCCATATAGCTATTAGCTATGGACCTATAGATCTGTGGTAAACTACTCACACATCATCGAAAGGGCAGCAAGGTTGATGTAGAGCCCCTCCATGATCGATTCTCCCTCCGGCAGAGTATCAGAAAAAGGCCTCCAGATGGGACCTCGCGAGAACAGAAGCTTGCGGCAGCAGAAAAAGTTTTTAGGGTGGCTCTCTATTGGTTTCCCGTTTTTAGAGAATTTTTAGAGGTGGAGTTAGGTCAAATTGAGCGAAGGGGGCCCATGGGGCACCAGGGCGCGCCTACCCCCTGGGCGCGCCCTGGTAGCTTGTGGGCCACTCCTTCATCTTCTGACCCCCCCAAAGCTTCTAGGGTTTCTTATGTCCAGAAAAAATCATCAAAAAGTTTTGTGACATTTGGATTTTGTTTGGTACTAATATCATGGAAAACCAAAAACAGGAAAAAAAAACAACAACTGGTACTTGGCACTAAGCTAAAAGTTTAGTACCAAAAAATGATATATAGTGACATATAATTGCATATAAAACATCCAAGATTGATACTATAATAGCACAGAACAATAAAAAATTATAGATATGTTGGAGACGTATCAAGCATCCCCAAGCTTTAATTCTTACTCTTCCTCGAGTAGGTAAATGATAAAATCAAATTTTTTATGTGGAATGCTACCTAATGTAATCTCTATTTTGTGGCATGGATATTAAGATCCGAATGATTCAAAGAAATACTCTATAGTTTGACATAAAAACAATAATAATAAGGCATACCAACAAAGAATCACGACTTTCAGAATATCAATGCTAAAGAACATTATCCCTACAAAATCATATAGTCATGTCATGCTCTGTCTTCTTAACACAAAGTATAAGTCATGCACCACATGGGTCTTGGCCAAGCGATTAGTTCATACTTTTAACGCGCTTCAACATTTTCAACTCTCACGCAATATACGAGCGCATGCCATGGACATAGCACTATGGGTGGAATAGAGTACGGTGGTAGAGATTCATATGGAGAGGAAAAAAAGGAGAAAGTCTCACATTGATGAGGCTAATCAACGGGCTATGGAGATGCCCATGAATTGATGCCAATGCAAGGAGTAGGGATTGCCATACAACGGATGCACTAAGAGCTATAAGTGTATGAAAGCTCAAAAAGAAAACTAAGTGGGTGTGCATCCAACTTGCTTGCTCATGAAGACCTCGGGCATTTGAGGAAGCACATCATTGGAATATACAAGCCAAGTCATATAATGAAAAAATCCCACTAGTTATATGAAAGTGAAGGCATAGGAGACTTTCTATGTGAAAAAATGGGCTACTTTGAAGCACAAGTGTGGAAAGGATAGTAACATTGCGGAAATCCAATTCGACTCTTGGGAGCATATGCTCCTGCCCATGAAAAATGTTTTTATTGGGTGTAATTATAATCTTTGCCACCCAAAAATAGTGTGTTAGATGGTGATTTGGTTTTCTCAACGCTGCGTGCAATTTCAATGGAACTATGGATAGTTTACTTGTTAAACTCACATTGTTATGAGAATTGGTTGCAACATATTTTTTCTGAGATTTGATTATACAAAATATTATTATTTTATTATTATTATTGAGACTGAAACTGAAAATACACACTAGTGCATATTGGGTCATCGCAAATAGTTAATAACCCTTGTCCACAAGGAGTTGTGAAACAGTAGTCTTGCGATGGTGTGAGATATGCAGTGGCGTAGCCAAGATTACGGGTCAAGGTGGTGCAGTTGACTTAATAAAATTCATCACAAATATAACATAACAACATACGAGTACTAGTATGGAGTTTATCAAAAATATTGAATTTTGAACCATAAACAGTAGAACAATAGTTCTACGATATAATTTTCATTAATAGAAAGTATGTTACAAGGAGGGAGGAAAAAACATATGAAAGACTAATAAAATCCTATACAAGTGATTACAAACTCATCTAATGCCAGTTCTAGGAATCTTCACGATCAATTTAAAAGTTATCAGATAGCCACTGCGAGAACAAAGTGGAATACTTGGCCTTGATATTGTGTTGAAGAAGATGAAGATCCTTCTTTAGGGCAAATCTCCAATTTTGGACAGAAGGTTGTATGTGCCTGAAGACCTTTCCATTTCTTTGAATCCAGATATTGCAACATCCTACTATGACAACCTCCATTGCAAATGGTTTTGGCATTTTGATGGCCGCTCACATGAAGTCCTCGTAGACATAAGTACCTCTTTGCCTATTAGGTATAAGAGTTTGCCAACAACTTTGACTATAGTTGCAGTCCCAGAGCATATGCAAGAGAGTCTCGTCACATTGCTGGTTACAAGAAGGACAGAAGGGATCATCAAGATGCATGTCGTCTCTTTGGAGCATTGATATGGTATCAATTATTTCATGTGCCACTAACCAGAAGAAGATCTTGTGCTTTAGTCTACTAGAACGGTTCCAGATGTATTTGAAAATAGCTGGTTCTTCTAAATGGCCCAAAAGGTTCTTGTACATTTTCTTTGAGAAATATTTGCTAGGTTGTCCATCAGATAGCCACTAATCAGTTTCTTGAGGTTTCAGTGTTGGTAAGGACCCTTGAAGATCTAGTAGCTGTTCATGAGCCTGGTTGGAAAGGGGGACACGGAAGAGGTCCACCAGGTCTTCAGCCTCTATAAAATCTCTCAAAGCAATTGTTGTGTTCTTGGCAAAAGAGTGCAACTCAGGGTACTTTTGCTAAAGGGAGCATGTGTGTGACGCCCCCGATTTGACCATACACTAATCATACACGCAAACGTGTACGATCAAGATCAGGGACTCACGGGAAGATATCACAACACAACTCTACAAATAAAATAAGTCATACAAGCATCATATTACAAGCCAAGGGCCTCGAGGGCTCGAATACAAGAGCTCGATCATAGACGAGTCAGCGGAAGCAACAATATCTGAGTACAGACATAAGTTAAACAAGTTTGCCTTAAGAAGGCTAGCACAAACTGGGATACAGATCGAAAGAGGCGCAGGCCTCCTGCCTGGGATCCTCCTAACTACTCCTGGTCGTCGTCAGCGGGCATCACGTAGTAGTAAGCACCTCCGGTGTAGTAGGAGTCGTCGTCGAAGGTGGCGTCTGGCTCCTGGGCTCCAACATCTGGTTGCGACAACCAGGTAGAAGGGATAGGGGGAAAAAGGGAGAAAGCAACCGTGAGTACTCATCCAAAGTACTCGCAAGCACGGAGCTACACTACATATGTATGCATTGGTATCAAATGGAATAAGGGTATCATATGTGGACTGAACTGCAGAAATCCGGAATAAGGGGGGATAGCTAGTCCTTTTGGAGACTACGCTTCTGGCAGCCTCCGTCTTGCAGCATGTAGAAGAGATTAGATTGAAGTCCTCCAAGTAGCATCGCATAGCATAAGCCTAACCGATGATCCTCCCCTCGTCGCCCTGTGAGAAAGCGATCACCGGTTGTATCTGGCACTTGGAAGGGTGTGTTTTATTTAGTATCCGGTTCTAGTTGTCATAAGGTCAAGGTACAACTCCAAGTCGTCCTGTTACCGAAGATCACGGCTATTCGAATAGATTAACTTCCCTGCAGGGGTGCACCACATACCCCAACACGCTTGATCCCATTTGGCCGGACACACTTTCCTGGGTCATGCCCAGCCGTGAAAGATCAACACGTCGCAGCCCCACCTAGGCACAACAGAGAGGTCAGCACGCCGGTCTAAACCTAAGCGCACAGGGGTCTGGGCCCATCGCCCTTAGCACACCTGCACGTTGCGAACGCGGCCGGAAGCAGAACTAGCCCCCTTAATACAAGAGCAGGCTTACGTTCCAATCCGGCGCGCGCCACTCAGTCGCTGACGTCACGAAGGCTTCGGCTGATACCACGATGCCGGGATACCCATAACTACTCCCGCGTAGATGGTTAGTGCGTATAGACCAAATGGCCAAACTCAGATCAAATACCCAGATCTCGTTAAGCGTGTTAAGTATCCGCGAACGCCGACCAGGGCCAGGCCCACCTCTCTCCTAGGTGGTCTCAACCTGCCCTGTCGCTCCGCCTCAAAGTAAAAGTCGGGGGCCGTCGGGAACCCAGGCCCACCTCTACCGGGATGGAGCCACCTGCCCCTTCAGCCCCCATCTCCGAACAGTATCATAAGTAATGTAACTGTGTAAAGTATATAGTATATGCCCGTGATCACCTCTCGAAGTGATCACGGCCCAGTAGTATAGCATGGCAGACGGACAAGAGTGTAGGGCCACTGATGGAACACTAGCATCCTATACTAAGCAGTAGGATAGCAGGTAGGGGTAACAACAGTAGTAGCAAGGACAGGCTATGCATCAGAATAGGATTAACGGAAAGAAGTAACATGCTACACTACTCTAATGCAAGCAGTAGAGATAAGAATAGGCGATATCTGGTGATCAAAGGGGGGGCTTGCCTGGTTGCTCAGACAAGGAGGGGTCGTCAACACCATAGTCGATCGGGGTACCAGCAGCAGCGTCAGTCTCGTAGTCTACCGGAAAGAAGTAACGGAGGGGGAACAAAATAAATAACAGAGCAATCAAATGTAACACAAAGCAAGACGCGGCAATACATTGCTAGGGGTGACCTAACGCAGGGATAGGTGATATCGGCGAAGGGGGGAAACATCCGGGAAAGTATCCCCGGGGTTCCGCGTTTTCGGACAGATGAACCGGAGGTGAAATGTTGCAGGTTCACTATGCTAGGGACGCGTGGCGGACGAACGGGCTGCGTATCCGAATTCGTCTCGTCGTTCTGAGCAACTTTCATGTACAAAGTATTTTCATCCGAATTACGGATTAAAAGATATGATTTTCTAAAGATTTTATTAATTTCTGGTATTTAATTAATTATTTAAATTAATTCGAAAATGAATTAATGACATCAGCATGATGTCATGCTAACGTCAGCAGTCAACAGAGTTGACTGGGTCAAACTGACATGTGGGTCCAGTGGGACCCACCTGTCATACTCTGTTTAGGTTAATTAGGTCTTAGTTAAACTAAGTACTATTTAATTAAACTAACTAGTTAATTAGATTAATTAAACATGATTAATTAACTTAATTAATTCACTTATTGATTAATTAATTAATGTAATTATTATTTATTTATTTATTTATTTTTAATTCTTTTTTTTAATAAAGTTCTGGGGATGGGGCCCCCTTGTCATAGGCCCCTGGGGGCTTAACGGGCGCGGGCGAGGCTGGAACGGGGCTCCAGCGGGCGCGGCCATCGTGGCGTCGGCCGCGGTAGGTGGAGCGAGGGAGAGCCGGCAGCGAACGGCGCCGGCGAAGGGCGGCGCCATCGGAGAGTGGTGGCGGCGGTCGATGGAGGCTGTGGCTCCAGCGACAGGGGCATTCCATGGCGCGCGTGGGAGGGCGAGGTAGGGCGCGGGCCAGCGGTGGACGGCGCCAGGCGAAGGAAGAAGAGGCCGGTGGCCACGTCGTGTCCATGGCCGGAGCGGGATGCGGGCAGAGCGCACGGGCGTTGGCGCCCAGCCCGAGCGGGCGTACGCCCAGATCGAAGGGGAAGCCGCCGGCCACAGGCACGGCGAGGTGAGGTAGGCTGGGCGAGGCGGGGCGTCGGATCGGGCGAGGGACGGAGTCCCAAGGCGGCAAGCAGCCAGGAGGGGTGGACGCGGTCAGGGCCGGCTAGCAGGGGCGCGCGCGGACACGGCGAGCGCGCAGCCACGGCGAAACGGCGACGGAACAGAGGGGGAATGGGGAAAACGTGCTCACGGGGCCCTGTAGTTGTGCTAAAAATGAGCTCGGGGAGGCGCCGGAGCTCGGGGTCGCGATGATCGATGACGAGGACGAAGGCGGCGCGACGCAGCCGCCGGGGAGGAGGAGAAGGAGGCAGGCCGGCGACGTGGTGGTGGCGACGACGGGCGACGGCATCGGGTCGAGGAGGAGCTCGAGGAGGCTGGCGGCGTGGTTCCGGCGAGGTAGGCGCCGAGAGAGTGGGCGAGGAGGCGACGCCGGCGGAGACCTCGGGCGATGGTGGACGGCGACGGGTAGCCGCAGGGCGTCGGGGGCGACGGGATCGGGGCCGATCCCGATCCAGTTTGATGGGGGAGGAGAAGGGGATCGTGGGGGGCAAGTGGGGTTAGGGTTTGGGGTAGTGGGGTAAGTAGGCCACGGGGGTAGACGGGCCGGCCGGCTGGGCCAAGGCCCAGTTGGGCCACGGGGGTTCTCCCCCATGTTTTATTTATCTTTTGTTTGTTTTGTTTTCTATTTTTCTTTTAGTTTTTTTATACATTGATTCTCATTAAGTAGAGCCATCAATTGATTTTTGTAAAAAGTGTAACTTGCCTCATAACTCAAATTGCATTGAATGGCACTGCCACAAAAAGTTTTACTCCAGAATAAATTAGTTTAACATTTTATAAAATTACCAAAGGCATTTTATTAATTGTTTTGCTGCTGTTTTATCCACTTAGAGTATTTAAACATTTTATGAAAGTGTGGTTCCTCCACCGTAGTTACTTCTGCACCATTGGGCACAACCCGAACATTTTAGTTTTAAAGTTCAAAAATTTTGATGTTTGCCTTTTATTAAATTTTGAATTTGAATTGGTTTTTGAACTAACGCAAGATTGGCAACAGTAATCGAAGTGACGTGGCATCATTAGCAGAGAGTTACTATAGCTTAATTACCCGGGCGTCACAATGTGCCTAGTTTCTTGACCAAAAATAGTGGGGGAAATCTCTAATGTAACTCTTTTTCATTATATAATAAAGGTATGTACATAGGTGTTACGATGGAAGATGTAAGTACATCATTTACAAGTAGTTGCTACTTCTTGAGCTTGCGTTCGTTTTTCCCTTGAAGAGGAAAGGGTGATGCAGCAAAGTAGAGATAAGTATTTCCCTCAGTTTGAGAATCAAGGTATCAATCCAGTAGGAGACAACGCACAAATCACCTAATACCTGCACAAACAATGAAACAACTTGCACCCAACGCGATAAAGGGGTTGTCAATCCCTTCACAGTTACTTACAAAAGTGAGATCTGGTAGAGATAGATAAACGGTAAAGTAAATATTTTTGGTATTTTTGGTTTATAGATTGGAAAGTAAAAGATTGCAAAAATAGTAGATCAGAAACTAATATTGTAGATCGGAAACTTGTATGAAGGAAAATAGAAACTTATATGATGGAAAATAGACCCAGGGGCCATAGGTTTCACTAGAGGCTTCTCTCAAGATAGCAAATAGTACGGTGGGTGAAAAAATTACTGCCGAGCAATTGATAGAAAAGCACAAAGTTATGACGATATCTAAGGCAGTGATCATGAATATGGGCATCACGTCCATGTCAAGTAGACCGAAAAGATTCTGCATCTACTACTATTACTTCACACATCGACCGACTCCTGCCTGCATCTAGAGTATTAAGTTCATGAAGAACAGAGTAACACATTAAGTAAGATGACATGATGTAGAGGAATTAACTCAAGCAATATGATGAAAACCCCATCTTTTTATCCTTGATGGCAACAATATAATACGTGCATTGTTGCCCCTACTGTCACTGGGAAAGGACACCACAAGATTGAACCCAAAGCTAAGCACTTCTCCCGTTGCAAGAAAAACCAATCTAGTTGGCCAAACCAAACTGATAGTTCGAAGAGAATTATAAAGATATAAAATCATGCATAAAACAATTCAGAGAAGATTCAAATAATATTCATAGATAAGATGATCATAAATCCACAATTCACCGGATCTCGGCAAACACACCGCAAAAAAGTATTACATCAAATAGATCTCCAAGAACATCGAGGAGAACATGGTATTGAGAATCAAAGAGAGAGAAGAAGCCATCTAGCTACTAGATATGGACACGTAGGTCTGTGGTAAACTACTTACGCTTCATCAGAAGGGCAACATAGTTGATGTAGAAGCCCTCCGTGATCGAATGCCCCTCCGACATGGTGCTGAAAAAGGTCCCTAAATGGGATCTCAAGGGTACAGAAGTATGCGGCGGTGGAAAAGTGTTTTTGTGGATGCCTCTGGTGGTTTGGGGATATTTGGGAATATATAGGCGAAAGAATTAGGTCGGTGGAGTCACTAGGGGCCCACAAGGGTGGGGGCACCCTACTGATAACCCACAAGTATAGGGGATCGCAACAGTTTTCGAGGGTAGAGTATTCAACCCAAATTTATTGATTCGACACAAGGGGAGCCAAAGAATATTCTCAAGTATCAGCAGATGAGTTATCAATTCAACCACACCTAGAAACTTAATATCTACAGCAAAGTATTTAGTAGCAAAGTAGTATGATAGTAGCGGTAACGGTAGCAAAAGTAATAGTTTTGGTTTCATTGTGATTGTAACAGTAGCAACAGAAAAGTAAATAAGCAAAGATCAATATATGAAAAGCTCGTAGGCAATGGATCAGTGATGGATAATTATGTCGGATGCGATTCCTCATGCAAGAGTTATAACATAGGGTGACATAGAACTAACTCCAGTTCATCAATGTAATGTAGGCATGTATTCCGAATATAGTCATACGTGCTTATGGAAAAGAACTTGCATGACATCTTTTGTCCTACCCTCCCGTGGCAGCGGGGTCCTATTGGAAACTAAGGGATATTAAGGCCTCCTTTTAATAGAGTACCGGACCAAAGAATTAACACTTAGTGAATACATGAACTCCTCAAACTACGGTCATCACCGGTAAGTATCCTGATTATTGTCACTTTGGGGTTAACGGATCATAACACATAATAGGTGACTATAGACTTGCAAGATAGGATCAAGAACTCACATATATTCATGAAAACGTAATAGGTTCAGATATGAAATCATGGCACTCGGGCCCTAGTGACAAGCATTAAGCATAGCAAAGTCATAGCAACATCAATCTCAGGACATAATGGATACTAGGGATCAAAGCCTAACAAAACTAACTCGATTACATGATAAATATCATCCAACCCATCACCGTCCAGCAAGCCTATGATGGAATTACTCACGCACGGCGGTGAGCATCATGAAATTGTTGATGGAGGAAGGTTGATGATGATGATGGCGACGGATTCCCCTCTCCGGAGCCCCGAAGGGACTCCAGATCAGCCGTCCCGAGAGAGATTAGGGCTTGGCGGCGGCTCCGTATTGTAAAACACGATGAATCCTTCTCCCCGATTTTTTTCTCCCCAAACGTGAATATATAGAGTTGGAGTTGAGGTCGGTGGAGCACCAGGGGCCCATGAGGCAGGGTGCGCGCCCCCCACCCTCGTGACAGGGTGTGGCCCCCCTGGCCTTGATTCTTTCGCCAATATTTTTTATGTATTTCAAAAATATTCTCCGTTGATTTTCAGGTCATTCCGAGAACTTCTGTTTCTACACAAAAATAACACCATGGAAATTCTGTTGAAAACAGCATGAGCCCGGGTTAGTTCCATTCAAATCATGCAAGTTAGAGTCCAAAACAAGGGCAAAAGTGTTTGGAAAAGTAGATACGATGGAGACGTATCACCTACCCCCCTAGGCGCGCCCTCCATCCTTGTGGCCGCCTCATGGCTCCTCCGACTTCATCTCCAAGTCTCCTGGTTGTCTTCTGGTCCAAGAAAAACCATCGTGAAGGTCTTATTCTATTTGGACTCCATTTGGTATTCCTTTTCTGCGAAACTCAAAAACAGGAACTGGCACTGGGCTCTAGGTTAATAGGTTAGTCCCAAAAATATTATAAAATAGCATATTAATGCATATAAAACATCCAAAATAGATAACATAATAGCATGGAACAATAAAAAATTATAGATACGTTGGAGACGTATCAAGCATCCCCAAGCTTAATTCATGCCCGTCCTCGAGTAAGTAAATGATAAAAACAATTTTTTTGATGTGGAATGCTACCCAACATATTCTTTATTGTGGCATGAATGTTCAGATCCATAAGATTCAAAACAAAAGTTTAATATTGACATAAAAACAATAATACTTCAAGCATACTAACAAGGCAATTATGTCTTCTGAAAATAACATGGCCAAAGAAAGCTTATTCCTACAAAATCATATAGTCTGGCTATGCTCCATCTTCATCACACAAAATATTCAAATCATGCACAACCCCGATGTGAAGCCAAGAAATTGTTTCATACTTTTGATGTTCTCAAACCTTTTCAACTTTCACGCAATACATGAGCGTGAGCCATGAATATAGCACTACAGGTGCAATAGAATATGGTGGTTGTGGAGAAAACAAAAAGAGGGAGATAGTCTCACATCAACTAGGCGTATCAATGGGCTATGGAGATGCCCATCAATAGATACCAATGTGAGTGAGTAGGCATTGCCATGCAACGGATGCACTAGAGCTATAAGTTTACGAAATCCCAAAAAGAAACTAAGTGGGTGTGCATCCAACTCGGTTGCTCACGAAGACCTAGGGAAATTTGAGGAAGCCCATCACTGGAATATACAAGCCAAGTTCTATAATGAAAAATTCCCACCAGTATACGAAAGTGACTACATAGGAGACTCTCTATCATGAAGATCATGGTGCTACTTTGAAGCACAAGTGTGGTAAAAGGATAGTAACATTGTCCCTTCTCTGTTTTCTATCATTTTTTTATTTGGGCCTTCTCTCATTTTTTGCCTCCCCTTTTTTCGTCCGGAGTCTCATCCCAACTTGTGGGGGAATCATAGTCTCCATCATCCTTTCCTCACATGGGACAATGCTCTAATAATGAAGATCATCACACTTTTATTTACTTACAACTCGATTCTTAGAACAAAATTTGACCCTATATGAATGCCTCTGGTGGTGTACCAGGATGTGCAATGAATCAAGAGTGACATTTGTGAAAGAATTATGAATGGTGGCTTTGCCACAAATACGATGTCAACTACATGATCATTCAAAGCAATATGACAACTATGGAACATGTCATAATAAACGGAACGGTGGAAAGTTGCATGGCAATATATCTCGGAATGGCTATGGAAATGCCATAATAGGTAGGTATGGTGGCTATTTGAGGAAGGTATATGGTGGGTTTATCGTACCAGCGAAAGTTGCGCGTCACTAGAGAGGCTAGCAATGGTGGAAGGGTGAGAGTGCATCTAATCCATGGACTCAACATTAGTCATAAAGAACTCACATAGTTATTGCAAAAATATATTAGTTATCGAAACAAAATACTGTGCGCATGCTCCTAGGGGGATAGATTGGTAGGGAAATACCATCGCTCGTCCCCGACCAATAAGGAAGACAATCAATAAATAAATCATGCTCCGACTTCATCACATAACAGTTCACCATACGTGCATGCTACGAGAATCACAAATTTTAACACAAGTATTTCTACAATACGTAATTACTCACTAGAATGCCTCTAATATCACCATCTTTATATCTCAAAACAAACATAAAGAATCAAACTTCTCATAGTATTCAATGCACTTTATATGAAGGTTTTTATTATACCCCTCTTGGATGTCTATCATATTAGGACTAAATTTATAACCAAAGAAAATTACCATGGTGTTTAAAGAATCTCAAAATAATATAAGTGAAGCATGAGAGTTCAAAAATTCTATAAAATAAAACCACCGTCGTGCTCTAAAAAGATATAAGTGAAGCACTTAGAGCAAAATTGCCTAGCTCAAAAGATATAAGTGAAGCACATAGAGTATTCTAATAAATCACGATTCATGCATGTCCCTCTCAAAAAGGTGTACAGCAAGGATGATTGTGACAAACTAAAAAGCAAAGACTCAAATCATACAATACGCTCCAAGCAAAACACATATCATGTAGTGAATAAAAATATAGCCTCAAGCAAAGTTACCGATAGACGAAGACGAAAGACAGGATGCCTTCCGAGGCATCCCCATGCTTAGGCTCTTGATTGTCCTTGAATATTACCTTATGGTTCCTTGGTAATCCCCAAGCTTAGGCTCTTTCCACTCCTTATTCCATAGTCCATCAAATCCTTACCCAAAACTTGAAAACTTCACAACACAAAACTCAACAGAAAATCTCATAAGCTCCGTTAGTATAAGAAAATAAATCACCACTTTTGGTACTGTTGTGAACTCATTCTTTATTTATATTGGTGTAATATCTACTGTATTCCAACTTTTCCATGGTTCATACCCCCCAATACTACTCATAGAACCATCAAAATAAGCAAACAACCCAAAGAAAAAAGAATCTATCAAAAACAGAATAGTGTGTAGCAATCTATAACTCTCGAATACTTCTGTAACTACAAAAATTCTAAAAAATTAGGAAAACCTAAGCAAATTGTTTATTAGTCTACTGCAAAAAGAATCAGTATTTTATCATGCTTCAGTTAAAATTGAGAATTCTTTTACTGAGAGCAAAAGTTTCTGTTTTTCAGCAAGATCAAATCAACTATCACCGTAAGCCATCCCAAAGGTCTTACTTGGCACAAACACTAATTAAAACACAAAAACCACATCTAACCAGAGGCTAGATGAATTAATTGCAAAACAAGAACTAAAAATATTGGGTTGTCTCCCAACAAGCGCTTTTCTTTAAAGACTTTTAGCTAGGCATTGAGATTTCAATGATGCTCACATGAAAGATAGCAATTGAAACATGAAGAGAGCATCATGTAGTGTATGAAAATCACATCTAAGTCTAACATACTTCCTATGCATAGGCATTTTATAAGCAAACAAATTATCGAAACAAGCAAAATCTAGCATATGCAAGGAAGAATAAAGGAACAATAGTAATCTCAACATAACGAGAGGTAATTTAGTAACATGAAAATTTCTACAACCATATTTTCCCCTCTCATAATAATAACATGTAGGATCATAATCAAACTCAACAATATAACTATCACATAAAATATTCTCAACATGATCCACATGCATGCAAAGTTGACACTCTTCCAAAATAGTGGGATTATCATAAAATAAAGTCATGACCTCTCCGAACCCACTTTTATCAAAAACTTCATAAGATTGAACATTATCCAAATATGTGGGATCTAAAGTTCACACTCTTTCAAACCCACTTTCACTATTATGGCAAACATTATTATCAATCTCATATTCATCATGGGCTTAAATAAATTTTCAAGATTATAAGAAGAATCACCCCAATCATGATCATTGCAACAAGTAGTGGACATAGCAAAACTAGCATCGCCAAGCTTAGGGTTTTGCATATCATTAACACAATTGACATTAATAGAATTTATAATAATATCATTGCAACCATGTTTTTCATTCAAGGAGCTATCGTGAATCACTTCATAAATTTCTTATTCCAACACTTCATCACAATTTTCAGATTCACGAATTTCAAGTAAAACCTCATAAAGATAATCTAGTGCACTCAACTCACTAGCAATTGGTTCATCATAATTGGATATTTTAAAAAGATTAGCAAGTGGATGAGGATCCATAAACTTTGCTTCTGATTTTCAATAAACACATAATTACACCAAGTAAACAAACAAACGAGCCAAGTAAGACATAAAGGCAAGCGAAAGGACGAAATAAAGAAGGGTGAATAAAAAGGCAAATCTTTTTGAAAATCATTTTAGAAGTGGGGGAGAGGGAAAAGAGAGGAAAATGGCGAATAATGTAATGCAAGAGATGAGAGTTTTATGATGGGTACTTGGTATGTCTTCACTTGGCGTAGATCTCCCCGGCAACGGCGCCATAAATTCTTCCTGCTACTTCTTGAGCTTGCGTTGGTTTTTCCCTTGAAGAGGAAAGGGTGATGCAGCAAAGTAGAGATAAGTATTTCCCTCAGTTTGAGAACCAAGATATAAATCTAGTAGGAGACAACGCAAAAATCACCTAATACCTGCACAAACAATCAAACAACTTGCACCCAAGGCGATAAAAGGGTTGTCAATCCCTTCACGGTTACTTGCAAAAGTGAGATCTGATAGAGATAGATAAACGGTAAAGTAAATATTTTTGGTATTTTTGGTTTATAGATCGAAAAGTAAAAGATTGCAAAAATAGTAGATCGGAAACTAATATTGTAGATCAGAAATTTGTATGAAGGAAAATAGAAACTAATATGATGGAAAGTAGACCTCGGGGCCATAGGTTTCACTAGAGGCTTCTCTCAAGATAGCAAATAGTATAGTGGGTGAACAAATTACTGCTGAGAAATCGATAGAAAAGCGCAAAGTTATGACGATATCTAAGGCAATGATCATTGGCATCACGTCCGTGTCAAGTAGACCGAAATGATTCTGCATCTACTACTATTACTCCACACATCAATTGACTCCTGCCTGCACCTAGAGTATTAAGTTCATGAAGAATAGAGTAAGGCATTAAGTAAGGTGACATGATGTAGAGGAATTAACTCAAGCAATATGATGAAAACCCCATCTTTTTATCCTTGATGGCAACAATACAATACGTGCCTTGCTGCCCCTACTGTCACTGGGAAAGGACACCACAAGATTGAACCCAAAGCTAAGCACTTCTCCCATTACAAGAAAAAAACAATCTAGTTTGCCAAACCAAACCGATAGTTCGAAGAGAATTACAAAGATATCAAATCATGCATAGAAGAATTTAGAGAAGATTCAAATAATATTCATATATAAGCTGATCATAAATCCACAATTCATCGGATCTTGGCAAACACACCACAAAAAAGTATTACATCGAATATATCTCCAAGAACATCGAGGAGAACATGGTATTGAGAATCAAAGAGAGAGAAGAAGCCATCTAGCTACTAGCTATGGACCCATAGGTCTGTGGTAAACTACTCATGCTTCATCGGAAGGGCAACATAGTTGATGTAGAAGCCCTCCGTGATCGAATCCCCCTCTGGCAGGGTGGCGGAAAAGGTCCCTAGATGGGATCTCATGGGTACAGAAGTTTGCGGTGGTGGAAAAGTGTTTTCGTGGATGCCTCTAGTGGTTTGGGGATATTTGGGAATATATATAGGCGAAAGAATTAGGTCGGTGGAGTCACGGGGGGCCCACAAGGGTGGTGGCGCACTGTACCCCCTAGGCGCGCCCTCTGCCCTGGCCGCCTCAAGGCTCCTCCAACTTCATCTCTAAGTCTCCTGGTTGTCTTCTAGTCCAAGACAAATCATCATGAAGGTTTTATTCCGTTTGGACTCCATTTGGTATTCCTTTTCTGTGAAACTCAAAAACAAGGAAAAACAGGAAGTGGCACTGGGCTCTAGGTTAATAGGTTAGTCCCAAAAATAATATAAAATAGCTTATTAATGCATATAAAACATCCAAAAGAGATAATATAATAGCATGGAACAATCAAAAATTGCAAATACGTTGGAAACGTATCAGTAGTCTAACCAAGACTGCCCCTCCTTCAAGCTAGGTTTAGCTTTTTTGATGATCATGGTAAAGTGGTCCTTGAAGCTGTAAATACACTGACCCAAATTTTTTATTGTTGTTCAAATATGATGCCATTCATGTGGGTCCAAATGATCCAACATCCAGCTAGGAGGCATTCCTTGAAACATGATATATTCAGTCTCTGTTTTGCCTCTAGTAGCATTTGCATGAATGGGATTGCTACATCTCAGTGGATTGAGACTTAACCAAGTCTCATTCGAGTGATACTTAACCAAGTCTCAGTCGATGCTATATTCATTGGATCTTACGTGGAGATTCTTGCAAAATTTTCCTTTTAGTTTTTCTTTTCTCTTTATTACATGTCATGTCACTTGACTTGGACTAGGTTAAGTCTCAGTCGACTAAGACCTAGCCACACCTGTCCATGAATTACATGCCAGTGTTCCATTCAATCCCCAAAGACAGCCAGAAATTTGACTGAAGTTACATGAAAAAAACAGGTGAATGTAATCCTCATTAGGCTCCCGATCACATAAAACACATATGGAATTCTCATTATAAATTTTTGTCCTTGTTAGTAGGTATCTAGTGTTAATCTGTCTTGATTAAAAGCTAAAAGAAGAATTTTTGTTTTGTTAGACAAGCTGATTTACAAATCCATTTGAAAGGCTTAGGTGCACCAGGGGTGGGGTTACCGGATAACTCCAGATAAGTTCTTTTGGTTGAGTACTTGTTGTTTGACCAATAGAACTTCCCTACATTAGAGGATATGTTACCAACATTGTTATTGAGGACTTCTTGTAGGTCAAATCTTTGCTGAACCGCAATAGTAGACATAGGTAAATGAAACATCTCATAGATATCATTAGTAGCATAATGAATTGCCTTGGGCATAGTAATATTTTGATCTTTGGAAAATAAAATCACTGTGGATATTTAGAGATAAGTGGCACATCTGCCATTTATAATGCCACAGGAGTACTGAGTTGCCAAATGCAATTGAGCATGTAGTCATTGCTTTGAAATCATTGAGAATTGAACAACAATCCCTCTACTTGAATGATCCAAGTCTTGTTGGGAAAGTTGGAACTGTGTAGCAAGCATTCCAAATGAGTGTTACCTAGGGGATGTCATGTCTGTTAAATAATTTTTATAGGTATTTAATCAGGAGGCCTCTATTTTGATTTCCGAGGTTTAAGACTCCAAGACCACCAGGAGATTTGGAAAGGCATACCTTTTCCCATTTAACAAGGTAAATCCTTGTTTGTTGATATTCTTTCCATACCATAGGGACCCTCTGCCCAACTTTTCAAAATGGTCCACTATAGTGAATGGTACTCTAATGCAACACATTGCAAATACGAGATGTGCTTATATTACAACCTTTGATGTCCTTAGGACATGTCATTTTCTCAATTGCATCAACTTTAGATTTATCCACCTCAATACCTCGTTCAGAAATTTTATGTCCCAAGACAATGCCTTCATTAACCATAAAGTGGCACTTCTCCTAATTCAAGACAAGATTAGTTTGTTCACATCTCTGCAAAACTCGATCAAGGTTGCTTAAGCAATCATCAAAAGAGGTTCCATAAATGGAAAAATCATCCATGAAAACCTCAACAATCTTTTCAAAAAAATCAAAGAATATAGCAATCATACATCTTTGAAAAGTAGCAGGTGCATTACATAAACCAAAGGGCATACGTCTATAAGCATAGGTTCCAAAAGGGCAAGTAAAAGTGGTTTTCTCTTGATCAGGTTGTGAAACATGTATTTCAGAGAAACCAGAATATCCATTAAGGAACCAAAAGTGTGTGTGCTTAGATAATCTTTCTAGCATTTGATCAATGAAAGGAAGAGGGTAATGATCTTTTCTAGTAGCTTTATTTAATTTTCTAAAATCAATTACCATTCTATAGCCAGTAACAATTCTTTGTGGAATAAGTTCATTTTTATCATTAGCAACAACAGTAATACCTCCTTTCTTAGGGACACAATGAACATGACTTACCCATCTACATCATCTATGGGATAGATTATACCTGTTTCCAGAAGTTTTGGTATTTCAGTTCTTACCACTTCTTTCATCTTAGGATTCAATCATCATTGATGATCAACAACGGGTTTAGGCGTTTAGCATCATGTTCCATATTAACCTTGTGCTGACAGAGAGTGGGACTAATGCCCTTAAGATCATCAAGAGTATATCCAACAGCAGCACGGTGCTTCCTCAGAATTTTTAATAGTCTTTCTTCTTCATGCTCTGAAAGGTTAGCACTAATGATAACAGGATATATCTTTTTCTCATCAAGATAAGCATACTTCAAAGTGTCTGGCAATTGTTTTAATTCAAATACAAGATCACCTTTAGGTGGAGGAGGTCCTCCTAGAGTTTCTATAGGCAAACTGTGTTTAAGGAGAGGTTGTTGTTCAAAGAATATCTTATCTATTTCATTTCTTTCATGCAAGTGCATATCATTTTCATGGTATAGAAAATATTGTTCTGGATCAGTGGGAGGTACAACAATAGAAGCAAGACCAATTATTTCATCTTTACTAGGTGAATCTTTAACATGAGGTTGTCCATGAAACTTAGAAAAATTAAACTCATGAGACACATCACCAAAGCTAACACTAACAGTTTCTTTTTCACAATCTATCTTAGCATTGATAGTGTTCAAGAAAGGTCTACCAAAGATTGTGGGACAAAAATCATCTTGTGGGGAACCGAGAATTAGAAAATCAGTAGGGTATTTTCTTTTCCCACACAAGACTTCAACATCTCTAACAATCCCAAGTGGTGTGATGGTGTCTCTATTAGCAAGTTTAATAGTGACATCTATGTCTTCTATTTCAGCGGGTGCTATGTCATTCATAATTTCTTGGTATATAGTAAAAGGGATAGCACTCAGACTAGCACCTAAATCACATAAACAATGATAACAATGATCTCCTATTTTAACTAAGACAACATGCATGCCAACAACAGGTCTATGTTTATCTTTTTCATCGTGTTTGGCAATTCTAGCAGCTTCATCACCAAAATAAATAACATGCCCATCAATGTTTTCAACCAAGATATCTTTTACCATAGCAACACTAGGTTCTACTTTGATTTGTTCAGAGGGTTTAGGTGTTCTAATATTAGTTTTGCGAACCACGGTTGATACCTTAGCATGTTCCTTTATCCTAACAGGGAAATGTGTTTTTTCAACATAAGTAGTAGGCACAACTAGATCAACATTGTAAATGATAGTTTCATCTTTAGCTATGACCGGTTCTTTAATTTCTTCTTTAATAGGGGATGACATCTAAACCACTTCTCCTTAGGGAGATCAACATGAGTAGCAAATGATTCAAAAAAAGAGGCTACTATCTCAGAGCCAAGTCCATATTTAGTGCTAAACTTGTGAAAAACATTGGTATTCATAAAAGATTTAACACAATCAAACTCATGCTTAATACCTGACTCTTTACCTTCGCCGAGTTCCCAATCTTCAGGTTTGCATTTAATTCTTTCTAAAAGATCAGGGGAGGGGGCGTCCGGCTTGCGGGAGGGGAGGCTGCGCTTATAGAGGGGGAGGGGGCGTCCGGCTTGCGGGAGGGGCAAGCGGGGCGGCGGTGGAGACCGGCCCGAACTCTTCCTCGCCAGAGTCCAGCGTCCGCACGGAGACGAGGGCGACGCGCTGCTCGGCCGTGGCCCGGCTCGGCTGGGCCAGCCAGGAAACTCATTTTTTTAAATAAATTTCGCCGCGGAAGAAAATCCTAATAAAATACAAAAAAAAATTCTAACAAATTCCAAAAACAATTTTCACCGTCCAAACCTAGTATTTAGGACAAGATGAACATTTTTATGGACCTAAATGCAATTTTCAAAAATGCATATTTTTCTCTAGTTCAAATAAAATAGCAAATAAAATACAAATAAAAAATGATTTGATTTTAAAATTTCTTCTCCAATATTTCTCCTCTGTTTGAAGAAGTCATTTTATGTTCTCTCATTTATTAAAAATAATTGTAGAGAAAATATTAAAATCAAATTGATCATTTTTCAAATTTGAAAATGAATTCAAATATGAAAACCTGGGAAACCTCCAACTCTCTCCTTGGGTCCTTGAGTTGCTTAAGATTTTTAGGATCACAACCAAAAGCAAATAAAAATATGATATGCATATGATGATCTATGTATAACATCCAAATTGAAAATTGGGATTTTACATTAACCCCCCCCCCCCCCAAGCATCTGCAACTACGAGAAAAGTATTAAGAATAAATTCTCTAGGATCCAATCGGTCCCTGGCAGAATAGTGCATAAACTGGGGTTTAAGTTTCTGTCACTCTCACAACCCACCATCTATTTACTACTCCACAATGCATTCCCTTAGGCCCAAATATGGTGATGTGTCATGTAGTCGACGTTCACATGACACCACTAAGGGAATCACAACATACATATTATCAAAATATCGAACACATATCAAATTCACATGATTACTTGCAACATGATTTCTCCCGTGACCTTAAGAACAAAAGTAACTACTCACAAATAATAATCATGCTCAAGATCAGAGGGGTATTAATATGCATAATGGATCTAAACATATAATCTTCCACCAAATAAACCATATAGTAATCAACTACAAGATGCAATCAACACTACTAGTCACCCCTAGCAACAAGCTATAGTTCCGGTAACAAGATTGAATACAAGAGATGAACTAGGGTTTGAGATGAGATGGTGCTGAAGATGTTGATGGAGATTGCCCTCCCCAAGATGGGAGAGTTGTTGGTGATGATGATGATGATTTCCCCCTCCGGGAGGGAAGTTCCCCCAGCATAATCGCTCTGCCAGAGGGCAAAAGTGCTCCTGCCCAAGTTCCGCCTCGAGGCGGCCGCGCTTCGTCCCGAAAGTCCTCTCCTTATTTTTTTCTATGTCAAAACCAGTTATATACCAAAAGATGGGCACCAGAGGTGGGTCGAGGAGACCACAACCCACCAGGGCGCGCTAGGGGGGCCTGGCGCACCCAGGTGGGTTGTGCCCACCTGGTCACCCCCCTCTGGTGTTTATTGACTCCAATATTTCTTAAATAATACATAAAAAATCTCTGTAAAGTTTTAGCCCATTTGGAGTTGTGCAGAATAGGTGGCCTGACGTAGCTTTTCTAGGTCCAGATTTCCAGCTGCCGGAATTCTCCCTCTTGGTGTATTCCTTGCAAATTATGAGAGAAAAGGCATTAGAATTACTCCAAAAAGCATTATTATGGATAAAAACATTATAAATAACAATAAGAAAACGTGATGAAAAATGGATGTATCAACTCCCCCGAGCTTAGTCCTCGCTTGTCCTTAAGCGAAAACCGAAATCGAAAAACATGTCCACATGCTTTGAGAGAGAGGTGTCGATAAAAACAAAATACGGACATAGAAGCATCATGTTGATTATTATAGCAACAACAAAATTAAACATAGGACTTTTTATCATAGAACTTTATCATATACTTCTCATGAATAAGTAATAGTTCATCACACAATTGAAGTATAAAGCAAAAACTCTATTAGAAACCAACAAACTATGTTCTCAGTCAATTTTGCAACTACAATTCATCATCTTTTCAGGAAGAGTCACATGTCAGAGCCTTTAGGCAAGTCCACATACTCAACCATCATATAGTCTTCTATGATTGCTAACACTCACCTTGTACCCATGAACAAAACTTTCAATCGGACACATAGAAAGATAGGGGCTTATAGTTTCGCCTCCCAACATACTCACCTCAAGGGTGATGTCAACAATAATAACTCATGCTATCTATATTCAACTGGACATATGTGCCTAGATCTTTCCTCACCACATGATGCTTGCCAAAAGAGAAAAATAAAAGGGAATTGAAGGAAAACTTTGACTCTTTGCATAAAAGTAAATACATAAGAGTAAAAGATAGGCCCTTCGCAGAGGGAAGCAGAGGTTGCCATGCGCTTATTTGTTTGCATGCTCAATCCCTTAGTGCAAGAGAACGTCACGTTGTATTGCCCCTTAAGATGACAACCTTTATTATGCAGTCTATCACTTTTATTCTCTGTCATCCAAGTTCGTACAACGCTCAATTTTCTCTTACAGTAAATGATCTCACATATTTAGAAGCATTTTTATTGCCTTTTTGCACCGATGACAACTTACTTGAGGGATCTTGCTCAATCCATAGGTAGGTATGGTGGAAACTTGAAAAAGATTTGGGTTTAAGGGTTTTTGGATGCACAAGTAGTATCTCTACTTAGTACAGAATTTTTGGCTAGCAAAGATAGGGGGCAAGCATCACATGTTAAAGGATCTATGACAGTATGACTTCTATGTGAATATAAACAAACATAAACTATTAAGTTGTCTTCCTTGTCCAACATCAACAATTTTGGCATATAATATTTTGATGAGGGCTCACAATCACAAAATATTTCTAGGATAATATATCTATATGTGAATCTTCTCTTCCCTTATTAATTCTTTCATGAGTTGCATCGCTGACTAATGCTATGTTTGTCAATCTCTAATAAAATTTTCTACCTATACTTTTCCTTATGTGGTGCCATCACCTACCATAAGATTAGTATATAATCTTTTGGTTATTTATTTCCTTTCTCTTTTTTCTTTCTTTCTTATTTCTTTTCTTTATTTGCAACATGAAAGTAAAGAAAGCAAAAACTAAAACTATATAACTTGCACACGATTACAAGGATAGATCACTAAGCAAACTTTCAAATAAGAAAGGATCGAACTAAACTTTATTTCATCTAAACACAAAAGATTGAATTAAGATAAATAAAAGCAAAAGGATAGCGGGATGATACGATACCGGGGCACCTCCCCCATGCTTGGCGGAAGCCAAGGGGAGTGCCCATACCCGATACTCAGTTCTCCTTTCGGTGGTGACGGAGGAGAGATCTTGTCCTTGGAGGAGCTTGAAGAGGCCATGGTAGATGGAATCTGACAGAAAACAACAAGAATATATGGTGATCAACAGGTTCGGGAAGTATATATAGATTTTTTATCTTGCAGGACAAGTATATGATAGAAAAACGGAGTACGGGAGGTGTCCCAGGTGGGCACAACCCACCTGGGCGCTAGGCAAGCCTGGTGCCTGGCGCGCCCTGGTGTCTTGTGCCCACCAGGGGACGCTTCCTGGCAGTTTCTTTATTTTCAAAATTCTAAAATATTCCAAAGCTGATAAAAAATATTTTTGTAGATTTTTCGGAGTCCATTTGCTTACCATATCACGTACCTCCTTATTTTCAAGATTCTGGAGTGTTCCGGAAGGACTCTTTTATGTGTTCTTCCCGTGTCAAAGTTTGGATAATATTACTTTCAACATTAATAGGCGTACTGCTACCTCTTGAGCATGCGTTGGTTTTCACTTGAAGAGGAAAGGGTGATGCAGCAAAGTAGCGTAAGTACTTCCCTCAGTTTTTGAGAACCAAGGTATCAATCCAGTAGGAGGTAACACACAAGTCCCTAGTACCTGCACAAACAAACAAGAACCTCGCAACCAACGCGATAAAGGGGTTGTCAATCCCTTCACGATCACTTACGAAAGTGAGATCTCATAGAGATAATAAGATAAATATTTTTGGTATTTTTTTGTATAGATTGGAAAATAAAGATTGCAAAATAAAAAGGCGGCAGAAATAGCAAGTAGATAGGAAAATAATATGATGGAATATAGACCCGGGGACCATAGGTTTCACTTGTGGCTTCTCTCAAGATAGCAAATTCAACGGTGGGTGAACAAATTACTGTCGAGCAATTGACAGAAAAGAGCATAGTTATGAGAATATCTAGGCATGATCATGTATATAGGCATCACATACGCGACAAGTAGACCAAAACGATTCTGCATCTACTACTATTACTCCACACATCGACCGCTATCCAGCATGCATCTAGAGTACTAAGTTCATAAGAACAGAGTAACACATTAGGCAAGATGACATGATGCAGAGGGATAAACTCAAGAAATATGATATAAACCCCATCTTTTTATCCTCGATGGCAACAATACAATACGTGCCTTGTTGCCCCTGCTGTCACTATGATAGGACACCACAAGATTGAACCCAAATCTAAACACTTCTCCCATTGCAAGAAAGATCAATCTAGTAGGCCAAACCAAACTGATAATTTGGAGAGACTTGCGAAGATATTAAATCATGCATAAAAGAATTCAGAGAAGAATCAAATATTGTTCATAGGTAACCTTGATCATAAACCCACAATTCATCGGATCTCAACAAACACACCGCAAAAAGAATTACATTGAATAGATCTCCAAGAGAATCGAGGAGAACTTTGTATTGAGATCCAAAGAGAGAGAAGAAGCCATCTAGCTAATAACTATGGACCCGAAGGTCTATGGTAAACTACTCACACATCATCGAAGAGGCTATGGTGTTGATGTAGAAGCCCTCCGTGATCGATTCCCCCTCCGATGGAGCGTCGGAAAAGGACCCAAGATGGGATCTCACGGGTACAGAAGGTTGCAACGGTGGAAATAGGGTTTCGTGGTACTCTTAGATGTTTTCGGGGTATATGAGTATATATAGGCGAAAGAAGTAGCTCGGCGGAGCCACGAGGGGCCCATGAGGGTGGGGGCGTGCCTACCCCTCTGGGCGCGCCCTCCCACCTCGTGGTCGCCTCGTTTCTTCCTTGACATCCACTCCAAGTCTCCTGGATTGCGTTTGTTCCAAAAATAACTCTCCTGAAGGTTTCATTCCGTTTGGATTCCGTTTGATATTCCTTTTCCGCGAAACACTGAAATAGGCAAAAAAATAGCAATTTGCACTGGGCCTTTGGTTAGTAGGTTAGTCCCAAAAATAATATAAAAAGGTATGTTAAAGCCCATTAAACTTCCAAAACAGCTAATATAATAGTAATGGAACAATCAAAAATTATAGATGTGTTGGAGACGTATCACGTACCTGAGATATAATGCTTTATCCGTTGCCCATTGACAACCTTTGGGTTAGAGCCATCGAAATTATTTATTTTGATGGCTCTAGACCAGTAAACCTCCTCGGTGACATAGGGGCCTTCCCATTTCGAGAGGAGCTTTCGTGCAAAAAATCTAAAACGAGAGTTGTAGAAAAGAACATATTCTCCAACTTTAAACTCACGCTTTTGGATGCTTTTGTCATGCCATCTTTTAACCTTTTCTTTGAATAACTTTGCATTCTCATAAGCTTGGGTTCTCCATTCATCTAAGGAGCTAATATCAAATAACCTCTTTTCACCAGCAAGTTTGAAATCATGATCGAGTTCTTTAACATCCCAATAAGCTTTATGTTCTAACTCAAGAGGTAAATGACAAGCTTTTACATAAACCATTTTATAAGGAGACATGCCCATAGGATTTTTATAAGCTGTTCTATAAGCCCAAAGTGCATCATCTAATTTCTTAGACCAATTCTTCCTGGACCTATTGACAGTCTTTTCCAAAATTAACTTTATTTCTCTATTGCTAAGTTCAAATTGACCACTAGACTGAGGATGATATGGTGATGCAATTCTATGGTTAACATCATACTTGGCAAGCATTTTACGGAAAGCACCATGAATAAAGTGTGAACCACCATCAATCATTAAATATCTAGGGACTCCAAATGTTGGGAAAATAACTTCCTTAAGCATTTTAATAGAGGTGTTGTGATCAGCACCACTAGTTGGAATAGCTTCTACTCATTTAGTAACATAATCAACAACAACCAAAATATGTGTATACCCATTAGAGGAAGGACAAGGTCCCATGTAATCAAATCCCCAAACATCAAAAGGCTCAATAGCAAGTGAATAATTCATAGGCATTTCTTGACACTTACCAATGTCACCTATTCTTTGACATTCATCACAAGAAGAGACAAACTTACGGGCATCCTTGAAGAGAGTAGGCCAATAAAATCCAGATTGCAATACCTTGTGAGCAGTTCCATCTCCAGCATGATGCCCTCCATAAGCCTTCAAGTGACATTTGCATAGGATTTGTCCCTGTTCATGCTCAAGTACACAACGTCTAATAATACCATCTACTCCTTCTTTATAAAGATGTGGGTCATCCCAAAAGTAATGTCTTAAATCATAGAAGATTTTTTTTCTTTTGTTGATAGGTGAAGCTAGGTGGCAAATATTTAGCAACAATGTAATTAGCATAGTCAGCATACCAAGGAGTACCATTAGCAACATTTATTGCAGCTAACTGCTCATCAGGAAAACTATCATCAATAGGAAGTGGGTCATCAAGGACATTTTCAAGCCTAGAAAAATTATCAGCTACGGGGTTCTCAACTCCTTTTCTATCAATGATATGTAAATCAAATTCTTGTAACAAGAGAACCCAATGAATAAGTCTAGGTTTAGCATCTTTCTTTTCCATAAGATATTTAATAAAAACATGATCTGTGTGAATGGTTACTTTGGAATCAACAATATAATGTCTAAACTTATCACAAACAAACACCACTGCTAAGAATTCTTTTTCAGTAGTAGCATAATTTCTTTGAGCACTATCTAGAGTTTTACTAGCATAATGAATAACATTCAATTTCTTATCAACTCTTTGTCCTAGAACAACACCAACATCATAATCACTAGCATCACACATAATTTCAAAAGGCAAGTTCCAATCAGGTGGTTGAACAATATGTGCAGATATTAAGGCTTTCTTGAGTGTTTCAAAGGCTTCTAAACAATCATCATCAAAAACAAAAGGAACATCCTTTTGCAAAAGACTAGTGAGAGGCCTAGAGATTTTAGGAAGTCTTTAATGAACCTCCTATAGAAACCAACATGACCTAGGAAACTACGAATACCTTTGATGTCCTTGGGACATGGCATTTTCTCAATTGCATCAATCTTAGCTTGGTCCATCTCAATACCTCTTTCAGAAATTTTATGACCCAAGACAATGCCTTCATTAACCATAAAGTGGCACTTCTCCCAATTCAAGACAAGATTTGTTTGTTCACATCTCTGCAAAACTCGCTCAAGGTTGCGTAAACAATCATCAAAAGACTTCCCATAAACAGAAAAGTCATCCATGAAAACCTCAACAATCTTTTCACAAAAGTCAGAGAATATAGCCATCATGCATCTTTGAAAGGTAGCAGGTGCATTACATAAACCAAAAGTCATACGTCTATAATCATAGGTTCCAAATGGACAAGTAAAAGTGGTCTTTTCTTGATCAGGTTGAGAAACAGGTATTTGTGAAAAGCCAGAATATCCATCAAGGAAGCAAAAGTGTGTGTGCTTAGATAATCTTTCAAGCATTTGATCAATAAAAGGCAAAGGGCAATGATCTTTTCTAGTTGCTTTATTTAATTTTCTAAAATCAATTACCATTCTATAGCATGTAACAATTCTTTGTGGAATGAGTTCATTCTTATCATTAGGAACAACAGTAATACCTCCTTTCTTAGGAACACAATGAACATGACTTACCCATCTACTATCAGCTATAGGATAAATTATACCTACTTCTAGAAGTTTTAATATTTCCGTTCTTACCACCTCTTTCATCTTCGGATTCAACCGATGTTGGTGATCAACAACTGGTTTAGCATCAGGTTCCATATTAATTTTGTGCTGACATAGAGTGGGACTAATGCCCTTTAAATCATCAAGAGTATATCCAATAGTAGCTCGGTGCTTCATTATAACTTTCAATAATCTTTCTTCTTCATGTTCTGAAAGGTTAGCACTAATAATAACAGGATATATCTTCTTTTCATCAAGATAAGCATATTTCAAAGTGTCTGACAATTGTTTTAATTCAAACACATGATCAACTTTAGGTGGAGGAGGACCTCCGAGAGTTTCAATAGGCAAATTGTGTTTAAGAAGAGGATGTTGTTCAAAGAAAATATTATCTATTTCATTCCTTTCATGCATATGTAAATTATTCTCAGGGTCTAGCAAATAGTGTTCGAAAGGATCAGTAGGTGACACAGCAATAGAAGCAAGACCAATTAATTCATCCTTGCTAGGCAATTCTTTTTCAATGATGGTTCCTACTAAACTTGGAAAAATTAAACTCATGAGACTCATCACCAAAGCTAACACCCACAATTTGTTTTTGACAATCTATCTAAGCATTAACGGTGTTCAAGAAAGGTCTACCAAAGATAATGGGACAAAAGTCATCTTGTGGGGAACCAAGAACAAGAAAATCAGTAGGGTATTTTATTTTCCCACACAAGACTTCAACACCTTTAATAATCCCACAAGATGATATGGTGCCTCTATTTGCAAGTTTAATAGTGGCATCTATGTCTTCTAACTATGTAGGTGCTATGTCTTCCCTAACTTCTTGATATAACTTGTAAGGAATAGCACTCACACTAGCACCCATGTCACATAAACCATGATAACATTGATCTCCTATTTTAACTCAAATGCCAGGCAGGCCAACAACTGGTCTATTTTTATCCCTTTTTTCGGGGTTGGCAATTCTAGCAGCTTCTGCACAGAAGTAGATAACATGCCCATCCACATCTTCTTACAAGAGATCTTTAACCATAGCAATATTAGGTTCAACTCTAATTTTTTCCTCTGGTTTAGGTGTTCTAACAGAGCTTTTGTTAACCATAGTTGAAACTTTAGCATGTTCCTTTATACTAACAGGAAAAGGAGGTTTCTCAAAATAAGCAGTAGGTACAACTAGATCAACATTATAAAGTATAGCTTCTTCTTTAACTGGTACCGGTCCTTTAATTTCTTCTTTGATAAGTGGGTGATATTTAAACCACTTCTCTTTAGGGAGTTCAACATGAGTATCAAATGATTCACAAAAGGAGGCTACTATCTCAGAATCAAGTCCATATTTAGTGCTAAACTTTTGAAAAGCATCGGTATCCATAAAAGATTTAACACACTCATACTTAAGTTTAATACCTGACTCTTTACCTTCGTCGAGTTCCCAATCTTCAGAGTTGTGTTTAATTCTTTACAAAAGATCCCACTGGAATTCAATAGTCTTCTTCATAAAAGAACCAACACGAGAAGTATCAAGCATGGTTTGATCATTACGAGAAAGCCGAGCATAGAAATTTTGGATAATAATTTCTCTTGAGAGCTCATGATTGGGGCATGAATATAACATTGACTTAAGCCTCCCCAAAGCTAGAGCGATACTTTCTCCTTGACGAGGCCAAAAATTATATATATAATTCCGATCACGATGAACTAGATGCATAGGATAAATTTTTTGGTGGAACTCCAATTTCAAACGATTCCAATTCCATGATCCAATATCATTGCATAGCCTATACCATGCCAATGCTTTTACCTTCAAAGATAAAGGGAAAACCTTTCTCATCACCTCATCTCCGGGTAAACCTGCAAGCTTAAACAATCCACAAATTTGTTCCACATATATCAAGTGCATATCGGGATGTTCGGTTCCATCACCTGCATAAGGATTAGCTAGCAGTTGTTCTATCATACTCGAAGGAATTTCATATTCAATATTTTCAGTAGGTGTTGTAGGTTGAGGGGTAACTAATTGTGGTTCCGGACGAGGTGAAGATACCCCGAACATATCCCTCAAAGGATTGTTTTCCATAGTAACAAGTGACAATAAATTTCAGCACACTATATAAATGTTTCCTTATCGAATTCCACTTACCAAAGGCGCTTCACTCCCCGGCAATGGCACCATAAAATAGCCTTGATGACCCACAAGTATAGGGGATCAATTGTAGCAATTTTCGATAAGTAAGAGTGTCGAACCCAACGAGGAGCAGAAGGAAATGGCAAGTAGTTTTCAGTAAGGTAGTGTCTGCAAGTGCTGAAATTGTAAGTAGCGAGTAGTTTGATAGCAAGATAGTTTGTAATGAGCAAGTAACAATAATAGTAACAAGTATGCAGCAAGGTAGCCCAATCCTTTTGAGGCAAAGGACAGGCCAAAACGGTCTCTTATAATAAGCAAAGCGTTCTTGAGGGTACACGGGAATTTCATCTAGTCACTTTCATCATGTTGGTTTGATTTGTGTTTGCTACTTCGATAATTTGATATATGGGTGGACCGGTGCTTAGGTGTTGTTATTACTTGAACAAGACTCCTACTTATTATTAACCCTCCCGCAAGCATCCCCAAGTACGAGAAAAGTATTAAGAATAAATTCTAACCATATCATTAAACTCTAGGATCCAATCGGTCCCTTACAAAGTAGTGCATAAACTGGGGTTTAAGTTTCTGTCACCCTCGCAACCCACCATCTATTGACTACTCCACAATGCATTCCCTTAGGCCCAAATATGGTGAAGTGTCATGTAGTCGATGTTCACATGACACCACTAAGGGAATCACAACATACATACTATCAAAATATCGAACACATATCAAATTCACATGATTACTTGCAACATGATTTCTCTTGTGACCTCAAGAACAAAAGTAAATACTCACAAATAATAATCATGCTCAAGATCAGAGGGGTATCAATATGCATAATGGATCTTAACATATAATCTTTCACCAAATAAACAATGTAGTAATCAACTACAAGATGTAATCAACACTACTAGTCACCCCTAGCAACAATCTATAGTTCTGGTAACAAGATCGAATACAAGAGATGAACTAGGGTTTGAGATGAGATGGTGTTGGTGAAGATGTTGATGGAGATTGCCCTCCCCAAGATGGGAGAGTTGTTGGTGATGATGATGATGATGATGATGATGATTTCCCCCTTCCGGGAGGGAAGTTCCCCCGGCAGAATCGCTCCGCCTGAGGGCAAAAGTGCTCCTGCCCAAGTTCTGCCTCGAGGCGGCGGCGCTTCATCCCGAAAGTCCGATCCTTATTTTTTTCTAGATCAAAACCACTTATATACCAAAAGATGGGCACCGGAGATGGGCCCAGGAGGCCACAACCCACGAGGGCGCGCTAGGGGGGCCTGGCGCGCCCAGGTGGGTTGTGCCCACCTGGTGGGCCCCCTATGGTATTTATTGACTCCAATATTTCTGAAATAATCCATAAAAAATCTCCGTAAAGTTTTAGCCCATTTGGAGTTGTGCAGAATAGGTGGCCTGACGTAGCTTTTCCAGGTCCAGATTTCCAGCTACCGGAATTCTCCCTCTTGGTGTATTCCTTGCAAATTATGAGAGAAAAGGCATTAGAATTACTCCAAAAAGCATTATTATGGATAAAAACATTATAAATAACAGTAACAAAACGTGATGCAAAATGGACGTATCACATCCAAACCTCGTGATACGCTACACTCTATCACACATAAGCCTCCTTATATCTTCCTCAAAACAGCCACCATACCTACCTATCATGGCATTTTCATAGCCATTCCGAGATATATTGCCATGAAACTTCCATCATCACCGTATACATGACTTGAGTGTTCATTGTCATATTCTCTACACGGTTGTAAGATTGCTAGCATGATATTTTCATGGCTTGTCCGTTTTTTTATATCTTTGCTACGCTAGATCATTGCACATCCTAGTACATTACCAGAGGCAGTCATATAGAGTCATATTGTTCTAGATATCGAGTTGTAATATTGTTGTAAGTAAATAAAAGTGTGATGATCATCATTATTAGAGCATTGTCCCAATGACGAAAGGATGATGGAGACTATGATTCCCCACAAGTCGGGATGAGACTCCAGACAAAAAATAAAATAAAAAAGAAGCCAAAAAAAGAGAAAAAGAGAGAAGGGGCAGTTCTACTATCTTTTTACCACACTTGTGCTTCAGAGTAGCACCATGTTCTTCATATAGAGAGTCTCTTGAGTTATCACTGTCATATACTAGTGGGAATTTTCATTATAGAACTTGGCTTGTATATTCCGATGATGGGCTTCCTCAAATGCCCAAGGTATTCATGAGTAGGCAAGTTGGATGCACACCCACTTAGTTTTCAGTTTGAGCGTTCATACACTTATAACTCTGGTGCATCCGTTGCATGGAAATCCCTACTCCTCGCATTGACATCAATTGATGGGCATCTCCATAGCCCGTTGATTAGCTGCGTCGATGTGAGAATTTCTTCATTTTTGTCTCCTCCACACAACCTCCACCATCATATTCTATTCCACCTATAGTGAGTATATCCATGGCTCACTCTCATGCATTGTGTGAAATTTGAAAAAGTTTGAGAATACTAAAGTATGAAACAATTGCTTGGCTTGTCGTCGGGATTGTGCATGATTTGAACATGTTGTGTGATGAAGATGGAGCATAGCCAAACTATATGATTTTGTAGGGATGAACTTTCTTTGGCCATGTTATTTTGAGAAGACATGACTACTTTATTAGTATGCTTGAAGTATTGTTATCTTAATGTCAAATGATAGACTATTGCTTTGAATCACTCGTGTCTTAATATTCATTCCATGATTAGATTATATGATCAAGATTATGCTAGGTAGCATTCCAAATCAAAAATTATCTTTTTACCATTTACCTACTCGAGGACGAGCAGGAATTAAGCTTGGGGATGCTGACACGTCTCCGTCGTATTTGTAATTTTTTATTGTTCCATGCCAATATTCTACAACTTTTACATACTTTTGGCAACTTTTTATACTATTTTTTGGGACTAACATATTGATCCAATGCCCAGTGCCAGTTCCTGTTTGTTGCATGTTTTTTGTTTCGCAGAAAATCTATATCAAACGGAGTCCAAACGGGATAAAAACTTACGGAGATTTTTTTGGAATATATGTGATTTTTTGGAAAAAGAATCAACGTGAGACAATGCCCGAGGGGCCCACAAGGACGGAGGGCACGCCCCAGGGGGTAGGGCGTGCCTCTGGTCCTTGTGGACACTCCGTAAGGTGGTTGGTGCCCTTCTTCTAGCGCAAGAAAGCTAATATCCGGATAAAAATCGCGTTAAAATTTCAGCCCAATCGGAGTTACGGATGTCTGGGAATTTAAGAAACGGTGAAAGGCCAGAATCGGGGAGCGCAGAAACAGAAGGAAACATAGAGAGAGATCCAATCTCGGAGGGGCTCCCGACCCTCCACCGCCATGGAAGCCAAGGACCAGAGGGGAAACCCTTCTCCCATCTAGGGGGAAGGTCAAGGAAGAAGAAGAAGAAGAAGGTGGGCTCTCTCCCCCTATCTCCCGAAGGCGTCGGAACGCCGCCGGGGCCATCATCGCAACGACAATCTACACCAACAACTTCGCCGCTGTCATCACCGACTCTCTCCTCCTCTATGCAGCGATGTAACACCTCTTCTCCCTACTGTAATCTCTACTTAAAATTGGTGCTCAACGCTATATATTATTTCCAATGATGTATGGCTATCCTATAATGTTTGAGTAGATCCATTTTGTCCTATGGGTTGATTGATGATCGTGATTGGTTTGAGTTGCACATTTTATTATTGGTGATGTCCTATGGTGCTCTCCGTGTCGCGCAAGCATGAGGGATCCCCATTGTAGGGTTTGCAATATGCTCATGATTTGCTTATTGTCTGTGTTGCGTGAGTGACTGAAACACAAACACAGATACGTGGGTCATGGCGTATGGGAATAAAGAGGACTTGATACTTTAATGCTATGGTTGGGTTTACCTTAATGATCTTTAGTAGTTGCGTATGCTTGCTAGAGTTCCAATTATAAGTGCATATGATCCAGGAAGAGAAAGTATGTTAGCTTATGCCTCTCCCTCATATAAAGTTGCAATAATGATTACCGGTCTAGTTATCGATTGCCTAGGGACAAATAACTTTCTCGTGACAAAAAGCTCTCTACTAAAACTAACTTAGTTTTGTATTTATCTAAATAGCCCCTAGTTTTTATTTACGTGCTCTTTATTATTTTGCAATCCTATCCTACAACACCTACAAAGTACTTCTAGTTTCATACTTGTTCTAGGTAAAGCGAACATTAAGTGTGCGCAGAGTTGTATCGGTGGTCAATAGAACTTGAGGGAATATTTGTTCTACATTTAGCTCCTCGTTGGGTTCAACACTCTTACTTATCGAAAGAGGCTATAATTAATCCCCTATACTTGTGGGTTATCAATCATACAAATTTTTATGCGGGATTAAATTTTGTCTCTAGAAATCTTTTAGATTCCGCCGCGGGTGGTAGTTTTATGAAAATCACATTAGGAGAATCTACAAATTTCTTGATAATATTATGGCAAATTCTTCACAATGGCATATTGAAAGAACTCCCACTTGCAAAAAAGTGAATTCTGTTGAAGAAATTAGTACTTTGAGTGATAAAGTAGTTGCGCTTATGAAAATGGTTGCTAGTAAAAATGCTCATATTAATCCTAATTATGTGCCATTGTCTACTTTTATTGAGCAATAATTATCCCATAGATGTGAATTTTGCCTCACGAAATAATTTCAACAGTAAATCTTATATAGGTAATTTTAATCCTATGCCATTTCCTGGAAATTCCTCTAAAAATTATGGCAATTCCTATGGTCATTATAATAATAATAATAATAATAATAATAATAATAATAGGATATGCCCTCTGATCTTGAGAGTAATATTGAAGAATTTATTAATGCTCAAAAAGTTTTCAATGCTGCGATAGAAGAAAAATTGAGTAAACTTGATGATATTGAAGGAAATATGCCCTAGAGGCAATAATAAAGTTCTTATTTATATTTCCTTATACCATGATAAATGTTTACTATTCATGCCAGAATTTTATTAACCGGAAACTTGATACATGTGTGAATACATAGACAAAACAAAGTGTCCCTAGTATGCCTCTACTTGACTAGCTCGTTAATCAAAGATGGTTAAGTTTCCTGACCATAGACATCTATTGTCATTTGATGAACGGGATCACATCATTAGTAGAGTGATGTGATGGAAAGGACCCATCCGTTAGCATAGAATAATGATCGTTAAGTTTTATTGCTATTGCTTTCTTCATGACTTATACATATTCCTCTGACTATGAGATTATGCAACTCACGAATACCAGAGGAACACCTTGTGTGCTATCAAACGTCACACCATAACTGGGTGATTATAAAGATGCTCTACAGGTGTCTCCGAAGGTGTTTGTTGGGTTGGCATAGATCAAGATTAGGATTTGTCACTCCGAGTATCGGAGAGGTATCTCTGGGCCCTCTCGGTAATGCACATCATTATAAGCCTTGCAAGCAATGTGACTAACGAGTTAGTTACAGAATGATGCATTACGGAACGAGTAAAGAGACTTGCCGGTGACGAGATTAAACTAGTGATCTCTACTACACAACCTTCTCCTTGTAGATGTTGTTGGGCCTCCAAGTGCAGAGGTTTGTAGGACAGTAGCAAATTTCCCTCAAGTGGATGACCTAAGGTTTATCAATCCGTGGGAGGCGTAGGATGAAGATGGTCTCTCTCAAACAACCCTGCAACCAAATAACAAAGAGTCTCTTGTGTCCCCAACACACCCAATACAATGGTAAATTGTATAGGTGCACTAGTTCGGCGAAGAGATGTTGATACAAGTGCAATATGGATGGTAGATAAAGGTTTTTGTAATCTAAAAATATAAAAACAGCAATGTAACTAATGATAAAAGTGAGCACAAACGGTATTGCAACGCGTTGAAACAAGGCCTAGGGTTCATACTTTCACTAGTGCAAGTTCTCTCAACAATAATAACATGATTGGATCATATAACTATCCCTCAACATGCAACAAAGAGTCACTCCAAAGTCACTAATAGTGGAGAACAAACGAAGAGATTATTGTAGGGTACAAAACCACCTCAAAGTTATCCTTTCTGATCGATCTATTCAAGAGTCCGTAGTAAAATAACACGAAGCTATTCTTTCCGTTCAATCTATCATAGAGTTCGTACTAGAATAACACCTTAAGACACAAGTCAACCAAAACCCTAATGTCACCTAGATACTCCAATGTCACCTCAAGTATCTATGGGTATGATTGTACGATATGCATCACACAATCTCAGATTCATCTATTCAACCAACACAAAGAACTTCAAAGAGTGCCCCAAAATTTCTACCGGAGAGTCAAGATGAAAACATGTGCCAACCCCTATGCATAAGTTCACGAGGTCACGGAACTCGCAAGTTGATCACCAAAACATACATCAAGTGGATCACATGATATCCCATTGTCACCACAGATAAGCACATGCAAGACATACATCAAGTGTTCTCAAATCCTTAAAGACTCAATCCGATAAGATAACTTCAAAGGGAAAACTCAATCCATTACGAGAGAGTAGAGGGGGAGAAAAACCATAAGATCCAACTATAATAGCAAAGCTCGCGATACATCAAGATCATTCTGAATCAATAACACGAGAGAGAGAGAGAGAGAGATAAAACACAGCTACTGGTACATACCCTCAGCCCGGAGGGTGAACTACTCCCTCCTCATCATGGAGAGCGCCGGGATGATGAAGATGGCCACTGGAGAGGGATTCCCCCCTTCGGCAGGGTGCTGGAATGGGTCTAGATTCGTTTTCGATGGCTACGAAGGCTTCTGGCGGCGGAACTCTTGATCTAGATTACTTTTTGGAGGTTTCTGGATTTATAGGAATTTTTGGCGTGGGTCTCACGTCAAGAAGGTGCCCGAGTCATCCACGAGGTAGGTCCACGCGCCCGGGGGGCGCCCCCACCCTCGTGGACGGCCCGGGACTCTTCTGGCCCAACTCTTTTACTCCGAGGTCTTCTTTTGGTCCATAAAAAATTGTCACAAATTGGCATGTCAATTGGACTCCGTTTGGTATTCCTTTTTTGTAAAACTCAAAAACATGGAAAAAAACAGAAACTGGCACTGGGCCCTAGGTTAATAGGTTAGTCCCAAAAATCATATAAAATAGCATATAAATGCTTATAAGACATCCAAGGTTGATAATATAATAGCATGGAACAATAAAAAATTATAGATACATTGGAGACATATCAACTAGGTATGAGGATTCCGACGATCGAATCTCGGGCAAGTAACATACCGATGACAAAGGGAATAACGTATGTTGTTATTGCGGTTTGACCGATAAAGATCTTCATAGAATATGTAGGAACCAATATGAGCATCCAGGTTCCGCTATTGGTTATTGACCGGAGATGTGTCTCGGTCATGTCTACATAGTTCTCGAACCCGTAGGGTCCGCACGCTTAATGTTCGATGAAGATTTGTATTATGTGTTATGTGTTTTGGTGACCAAAGTTTGTTCGGAGTCCCGGATGAGATCACGAACATGACGAGGAGTCTCGAAATGGCCGAGAGGTAAATATTAATATATTGGACGATGATATTCGGACACCGGAATGGTTTTGGAAAGGTTCAGGTATATTTCGGAGTACCAAGGGGTTACCGGAACCCCCCAGGGAAGTATTGGGCCTACGTGGGCCTTAGTGGAGAGAGAGGGGAGCCCGCAAGGGGTGGCCCCCCCCATGGGAGTCCAAATTGGACTAGGGGAGGGGGCGGCGCCCCCCTTTCCCTCTCCCTCTCCTTCCTTTTCCCCTCCGATGAGAAAGGCAAAGGGGGGGCGAATCCTACTAGGAGTGGAGTCCTAGTAGGACTCACACCCATGGCGCGCCCCTTGGTGGCCGGCCTCATCCTCCCCTCCTTTATATACGGGGTAGGGGGCACCCCATAGCACATCAATTGTTCTCTTAGCCGTGTGTGGTGCCCCCTCCATAGTTTACTCCTCCGGTCATAGCATCGTAGTGCTTAGGCGAAGCCCTGCGCAGATCACATCACCATCACCGTCACCACGCCACCGTGCTGACGGAACTCTCCCTCGACCCTCTGCTGGATCAAAAGTTCGAGGGACGTCATCGAGCTGAACATGTGCTGAACTCGGAGGTGCCGTACGTTTGGTACTAGATCGGTTGGATCGTGAAGATGTTCGAGTACATCAACCGCGTTAACCTAACGCTTCCGCTTTTGGTCTACGAGGGTACGTGGACACACTCTTCCCCTCTCGTTTATATGCATCTCCTAGATAGATCTTGCGTGATTGTAGGAATTTTTTTGAAATTGCATGCTACGTTCCCCAAGAGATATGTCTAGGAATATGGATATAATTGTTCATGATGTGAAAAATCTTAAATCTAAAATTTTGGCACACAAGCTTGATATTAATGAAACAATTAAATCTATTTATGTCTCCATAGATGAAAGTAAAGAAAGAGCCGCTAGGTTGAGGGCTAAGCGAGAATTCTTAGCAAAAGAGATTCCGCCCGGTTTTATCGTACTATAATGATGAAGATATTAAAATGATTGGTGTTACACACATTGAATCTTTGTTTAGTAATATTACACTTGATGAAAAGTGGACCTAAGAAGAGTCAACTTTACCTAGAAGGCGTCCCCATAGTTCGGAGGGTGGAAATCTTAATGAAAAAATTGATAAAAGTGGGTTTGGAGAGGTCAAAACTTTAAATAGCAATGTGCCCACTATTTTGGATTTCAAGGATTTTAATTATGATAGTTGTTCTTTAATCGAGTGCATTTCCTTGTTTGAAATCCATGCTAAATTCACCCAATGCTTATGAACAAAATAAGGCTTTTGCTAATCATATTGTAGAAGCGATGATGAAAGCTTTAGAAGAAAAGTTAGAATTGAAGGTTTCAATACCTAGGAAATTATATGATGAGTGGGAAATTACCATTAAAGTTAAAATAAAAAATTATGAGTGTAATGCTTTATGTGATGTGGGTGCTAGCGTTTCCACAATACCAAAATCTCCATGTGATGTGCTAGGTTTTACCAATATGGATGAATGTTCTCTTAATTTGCACTTAGTGGATTCCACTATTAAGAAACCTTTGGGTAGAATAAATGATGTTCTTATTCTTGCAAATAGGAATTATGTGCCCTTTGATTTCATTGTGCTTGATATTTATTGCAATCTGTCTTGTCCCATAATACTTGGTAGGCCTTTCCTACGAACAATAGGTGTTATTATTGATATGAAAGAAGGGAATATAAAATTTCAGTTTATGTTAAAGAAGGGTATGGAACAATTTTGTAGAAAGAGGATTAAGCCCCCATATGAATCTATTATGAGGGCAACCTATGGAATTAAGTTGAAGGATGACAACATTTGAAACTATGCATTACGCCTAGCTAGAGGCATAAAACAATAGTGCTTGTTGGGAGGCAACCCAATAGTTATCTTATTTTTTCTAGTTATTTTTCTATAATTTTGTGTGCACACAATTATCCTACTATTATGATTGTGTTTTTGTGTTTAAATTAATGTTTGTGCCAAGTAAATCCTTTGGGATGATTTGGATGATAGTTGCTTTGATTCTGTGGAAAAACAGAAACTTTTGCGTCTAGTAGCAGAATTGTTAAAATTTGTTGGAGCGTGATAAAATTCTGAATTTTTTACACAATATTTTTATATAAATTTTCCACGTTGTCCTAATTTTTAAGAATTTTTGGACTTACATAAGTATGATCATTGTTTGAATTATTATAGACTGTTCTATTTTTGACAGATTCTATTTTCGTTGCATTGTTTGCTTGTTTTGATGAATCTATGGATTGTATCGGGTGTATAAGCCATGGTGAAGTTAGAATACAGTAGGTAAAATGCAATAATAAAATATGAATGGGTTTAGAACAATACCTAAAGTAGTGATTTGCTTTGTTATACTAACGGGTCTCGCGAAGGTTTTGTTGAGTTTTGTGTGCTGAAGTTTTCAAGTTTTGAGTGAGATCACGATGGATAAAGTAATAAGGAGTGGCAAGAGCCTAAGCTTGGGGATGTCCGAGGCAACCCAAGGTAATATTCAAGGACTCCCAAGCATCTAAGCTTGGGGATGCCCTGGAAGGCATCCCCTCTTCCTTCTACCAATTATGGGTAATATTATTTGGAGCTATATTTTTATTTATCACATGATATGAGTTTTACTTGGAGCGTCATGTATTATATGAGTCTTTGCTTTGTTTGCTTTTTAGGTTGTCATAGTCATCTTTATTGAACACACCTTTTTAAGAGGGACACACATTATTCGTGATTTCTTAGAATACTTTATGTGCTTCACTTATATCTTTTGAGCCAGACAGATGCTCTAGTGCTTCATTTATATCTTTTAGAGCACGACAGTAGTTACATTTTAAATAAATAGTTGCACTCTCATGCTTCACTTATATTTTTTGAGAATTGATAATAGTACTGACAATTAGTGCAACTTATGAATTTGGTCCTAATATGATAGGTATTCAAGAGGGATATAATGAAAAAATCATGTAGATGACTGAGTAGGATAAGTTTGATTCCTTGTAATAGATTTGCGATATAAAGGTGGTACTATGTGGGTTGTGCTAGTGAGTAATTGTGGTTTAGTAAGAATATTGGTATTAAGGTTTGTGATTCCCCATGCACGCATAGTCTCCCGTTATGCTATGAAGTTGGATCATGATGTATTATTGAGTGTATTCCTTTGCGTGAAGGTCGGGAGCATGTGTAGTAGTACTTTACTTTGAGGCTCATAAACTTTAGCAATAAGTATGTGAGTTCTTTATGACTAATGTGAGTTCATGGATCATACACAATCTCACCTTTCCGCAATTTCCTAACCTCTTCGGTACTGTGCATTGCCCTTTCTCACCTTAAGATGTGGTGCAAACTTCACTGGTGCATCCAAACCCCGTGATGTGATATGCTTTAACACACATAAGCCTCCTTATATCTTCCTCAAAATAGCATGCATACCTACCTATTATGGTGTTTCCATAGTCATTCCAAAATATATTGCCATGCAACTTCCACCGTTCCATTTTTATGACACAAATCATCATTGTCATATTACTTTGCATGATCACATAGCTGACATAGTATTTGTGGCTCAACCACCGTTATTATTATTTATACATGTTATGCTAGATCATTGCACATCCTGATACACCGCCAGAGGCATACATATAGAGTCTTATATTATAGTATCGAGTTGTAAGTAAATAAAAGTGTGATGATCATCGTATTCATTATTAGAGCATTTTCTCAAGTGACGAAAAAAAGGCCAAAGAGCCCAACAAAAAGAGAGAGAGAAGAGGGTTGTTTTGGCTCTTGGGAGCATATGCTCCCTAATGAACAGTAAATTCAAAATAAATAGTAAATAAAATTTATAAATTCTAAAAAAAAAATTGTAGATGTTCTTGTTATTGAAACGGGATGACGATGATTCGTCGATAAAAAAAAAGTGTTACCTCCAAACAAAAAATAACTTGTTTTTTTGCTTAGATCGAAATACTTAAGCTTTCCTTCTAAGAATTTGCAGTTAGCGTTTTGGTGTGACAATGAGCACATCTATTTTTCTTTTTTCTTTTTTTTATATTTGAAAAAAAAACATTTTTCATGGGCAGGAGCATATGCTCCCAAAAGCCGAATTGGATTTTCGGGATTTACACAGCTAACATTGTGTATGCAAGGGGCTTTGCGAGACATGAACAAACACGAGTGCATCAGCCGAAGTTGAGTTGAACAGGAGTTGTGGAGGAAGAAACCCCACCCGTGATCTGCTCCAGCAACGAGCCCTTCTCTTCTTCAGTCCATGTGCTTTGGTGCGTCACCATCTCCCAGTCCCAGTGCCCCTTATCCAGAGCATGTCCACTCTTGAACATGGCGACACGGCGCAATGCCGTACATACTCCCATGACAAACTTGACTAGGTAAATCTGCCTTTCCGTCCCCTCAAAACCAGCCATTACAAATTCCTTGAGGTGATGCCGCCGAAGCTTTGCGGGCTGCCATGATATCTCATCGCCCGGCTCCTCCATGCAAGGGGCAATGTGAATGTGGAAGATCTCGAGGGAGGGTGCCACCTCAAGGAGAAGACGGGGCCATGACACATCCCAGGACGAAGGCACATCGGCGACCAGCAGCCGCCTGAGGTTAGGTAACAGTAATGACGACGGGGAGCTAGACGGCTCGATCCATCTGTCAGGTCCGGTGAAGCGGATAATCATGTCGCTTATATCCGGGGTGCATTCAAGAAACAAATCCAGTTCTAGGTGCTGCGCAAAGTATTGGCGCAATCCGTCCAATCTGACACCGATGTTACATGCGAGGTTCCATCGCCTGAGGCAGGGGAATGAAGTTGATTCGAAGTGCACTCCGGTCTCGATCGAGGCTAGGCTCTCGAGTTTGGGAAGTGCCCTGAGGCACATCGAGAATTTGCACTCGTGGACGACGAGCTCTCCGATCTCTGAGCTGGGGGCATCCACCACCACCACGACCTTGTCCTGAGTGCAACTGCAGGAGTGGAGGTGCAGCACGAGTAGCCGCGTGCACGAGGTGAAGATGCCCTCGTAGGCTGCCCCGGACAACTCCGGTATGTGTTGCAGGACGAGCGTAGAGAGCGCGCTGTAGTCGTGCAGCGGCGGGAGCAGGCAACCTCCAAGCTTAAGGCTCCTCAGGGATGAGGAGCGGGGATCTTGGCAGAGGCCATGGCTGGGAAAAGTGTGGACTGTTTGATGCCAGTGAGTTGGCTTAGCAACAGCCTCGAGTTCATTGATCCCCCAAGCATCCATGGCCTTGGAAATTAGCCGGTTCATGCAGGCTGTGTTGTGGCCTTGTGGGTGATGAAGAACTCGAGCCTCAGCCTATCAACTTTCCGGCGAGCTTGGGCGCTGTCGTCGGCGTCCAAGAGGCTATTAACGGATCTGGAGTCTGGACAAGGCGCGCATGGCGCGGCGCTGGTATCTCCTGATGTTAGGCATGAGCTGCTCCTTTATGCCGTCGAGTCTGTACAGTATATAAGTTCCCTTGTGATAAATGTGGCTGTGGAGGAGGACCCATCGGCGGTAGCGCCGCGGCAGTATGTCGCCGACCCTCAAGTCGAGGGCAGGGAGCTCGCGTGGGAGGCGCGCCCAGCGACTGGATAGCAGCCCTGTGCGGAGCGCCGTGCGCGAGTCGTCGCGTCGCAGGACGAGGAGGAGCAGATCATCGTGGAGGGCGCTGATCCGGTCGTCACCGCCGGCAGGCCGCCGGAATCGTCGATTCGTCCCGCTTCTGGCCACGAGAGCGCTGCCTCCACCTGCGCGGCGAACCGAGCGTCGAGAGAATGTGGGTGCTGTTGGTCCTGTGGAGAGTAGACGCGTTGGCGCAGGCTCGATTTCAGGATGCGACTCGCGGAAGTACTTTTCCACGATCATTGAGAGCAACTGGCTTGTACTCCTACGTACGTACGCCTTGGGAACAACACGCACGTACAAGTACAATGATCGATGCCGGCGCAGGTGTCAACTTGTCGTCTACTTTCCGATGAGACGCAGCTCACTATCCGGTTGACTACTTTACGGCCGTCAGCACAGCAGACTATACGTAGCTGGAGACGCACCTACGCACAGAGCCTTATAGCTACGCAACCAGGTGTGCAACGAAAACTCTCGCACGCGAGTGTGTTTCGATCTGAGTTATTACAGGGGAGCCACGTAGACGTAGGTATATACCTATTCTGCCTGGTTCTCTCTCAAAAAAAAAAACTATTCTGCCTATATACACTTTTTTTTGCGGGGAAATGAGAACTTTATTCAATCATCTCTAGCTCCTGCATGATCAGCCATAACGCTAATCATGAGAAAATTAGGAGGGGAGTCCATCCAACAGCTCGTAACCCCTAATGTGCAAGCAAACTTGGCACAAAGGTGGGCTGGAGCATTGGTTTTTCTTGAAACAAATTGAATAACAAAAGACTGAAAAGATAAAGCTAGTCCTTCTATCTTCAATAGAACTGGCGCTACCGTCGAGCGCGAAAAAGTGCGAGAAGCCCACAGATCAACTACCTCCTTGCAGTCAACCTCCATAACCACTCGCATGAAGCCTCGGAGACGAGCAAAAAGGACACCATCACGCAGGGCCAAAGCTTCTGCTACCAATGGATCCGTCACTCCAGGATAAGGCTTGCTCCAGGCTGCAAGAAAGGCAGTCGAAGACCGAGCGATCCCTCCTGCACCCCCTTTTCTCTCCTCACTAGAGATACCTGCATCAGTGTTGATCTTAATCCCATCACCCTCAGGTGGTCTTCATCCGTAGCCGGTCACGACTTTGGTGTGCTCCATAGGAAGTTCTAGCACCGCCAAAGCATCCTTGATCGTTCTTATAAACGGTACTGGGTTTGAACTTTCCTTGTCATGTGTTATATTATTTCTGGAAGTCCAAATCGCCCACATGACAGAAACAATTTTTGCCCTATCAGTTTCTTGAAACCTTGAGTCACAAAGTATATCTTTCATCCATGTTTCTGGGTGGAGAGCCGGAAGTTTCACTTGTAACCACTCTCTCGCTTCCCCCCAGAACCTCTTTGCATGAGTGCACTTAATCAGCGCATGCATCAAATCCTCGTCCGCAGCTAGGCAGACTTTACATCTAGCTGTGGTGGCTATATGTCTGTGCTGCAGTGTTCGCTCGACAGGAAGGATTCCCCGTAGAACTCGCCAGTAGAACACACGAACTTTAGGTACCACTTGTAGCTTCCACAACCTTGTCCATAACTGTTTTTCTGTCTCTGAAGTACCCGTAGTCGTCCCTTCCTCTAGAGCTAAGTGCTCGTTGCGAGTCATAAGAGCCCGATACGCAGATTTTACAGTATAGACACCCATCTTCTCCCACGCCCATGCCCAGAAGTCCTCACCTCCCCCTTGCCGCAATGGTATGTTCAATATAGCATCGGCATCGGGAGCGATAAAATTCCTCCTGACAATATCCACCTTCCATTACCAAGAGTCACTGTCAATGAGATCGGAGACTGAGTGTAATGTGTCACTTCCAACCTGCATTGATGGCTTCATGGAGAACTTCCCTTGGATCCAAGTATCATTCCAGATTGACACCGAGGAGCCATCCCCAATGCGTCTGATCAAACCCACTTTGAGCGCCTCCCTCCCTGCTATAATAGCACGCCAGGTAGCCGAGGCGTTCTTTGGTACAGTAGCATGCATGAAGTCCGTGAGAGGGAAATATTTCCCCTTCAACACACGACCACAAAGAGAGTCTGGGCTTGTGATCAGTCTCCATCCGTGCTTACCTAGCATGGCTAAGTTAAACATCTCAAGATTCCGGAAACCCATCCCTCCTTGTACCTTCGGTGATGCGAGTGTTTGCCAATCAACCCAGTGCAACGAGCGCCGGTCGAGAGAACTACTCCACCAATATTTTGCCATACTAGATGAAATCCCCTTGCAGACATTCTTTGTCAGTTTAAAACAGCTCATTGAGAAAGTGGGTATAGCCTGTATGACTGACTTCAAACGAACCTCCCTCGCAGCACAGGAAACAAGTCTCTCTGATCCGCCATTTAATTTACTTCTGATTCGTTCCCCTATATGATCAAACGTCCCACTTGTGATGCGGCCAACTACTGTCGGAAGACCAAGGTATCTCTCATTAAACGCTTCTACAACAATGCCCATCAAATTCTTCATTGCTTGGCGATCTGTGTCAGAGGTGTTTGGACTGAAGAAAATGGAACTCTTCTCTCTGTTCACACACTGACCCGAGCAATCTCCGTAAATTCTGAGAATATCATTCGGACGCCGCGCACTCTGTTGTTTTGCTTGCATGAATATCAAACTGTCATCCGCAAAAAGCAAGTGATTGATCCAAGGTGAATTCAGACTCACCCTTATACCTTTGTCCACATACGGTCTGCCAAAGTTATTGAGCAAAGTGGTAAAACCCTCCGCACATAACAGGAACAGATAAGGCGACGCTGGGTCCCCTTGCCTTAACCCCCTCGAAGAGGAAAAGAACGGTAAAAGCTCCCCATTCACACGGACAACAAACCTGACCGAAGAAACACACTTCACGATGAGTCGAATAAAGGACGTGCTGAAACCAAGACATGCCATAATTGTTTCTATGTAGTGCCATTCAACACGGTCATACGCTTTCATCATATCTAGTTTCACCGCACACACACTGTTTTTTCCTTTCCTCCTCTTTCTCATCGCATGAACACTCTCATAGGCAATAAGGATGTTATCCGTAATCAGGCGACCTGGTATGAATGCACTTTGTTCTCCTCCTATAATGTCATCCAAAAAGATCCTCAATCTGTTTGCTATACACTTGGCTGCAATTTTGTAGAGTACAGGACAGAGAGAGATCGGTCTATATTGATTAATGCGCTGGGGGTGTCTCACCTTGGGAATAAGCGTGATAGTTGTGTCGTTCATCCCCGCTGGTAACTCGCCCCCATGAAGAAAATCCAACACAGCCTGAATGATGTCATCCTTGATCAAACTCCAATGCCGTTGGAAAAAAACCCGCCGTAAATCCATCCACCCCCGGGGCCTTCGATGGTGCCATTTGAAACAATGCCACTATCACCTCCTCTGTTGTGTATGGCCTATCAAGAATTTCATTCATATCAGCCGTCACTCGCTGAGGGACTAAACTTGTCAGCTCATCCATAGGTCGGTGCCCTTGGGAAGTATATAGGTCTTGAAAGAACTCTTGTACCACCGTACAATTTTCCTCCTTCGTCCGACATATGGTGCCATCCTCTCGCACAAGATTGTCAATTTTGTTCATTCTCTTCCGTTGAGCAGCTTGCAGCTGGAAGTATTTCGTGTTTCGGTCTCCCTGCCTCAACCACAACACTCTCGATCGCTGTTTCAAAAATATCTCCTCCTGTCGCAGGGCCTCTCTGAGCTGTTTTGCAACTGATAACTCCTCAACAGAGGGCCCACGCCCTATAGATTGCCCACGTAATTTGTCAAGCCTCGACCGCAGCTTACGAATTTTACGTGCCAGACACCCAAACTCAGCAGCACCCCATTCAGTTAAAGTTGATTGCATTGCAGAAAGTGCTTGAAGAACACCTCCAAGTCCCTGTCGACCCGACCCCTTTTGCCAATTTTCTTTTATGACCTGATCGTAGTCGGCATGACACTGCCACATGTCCTCATAGCGAAACTATTTGTTTGCTCTAGACCGCCCCTCGGCCGCATGTTCACGTAAATCCACTTTAACAAAACAATGATCAGATTCTGTTGTGCTGATGTGCCTAACGTGAGCATAAGCAAACATATTAAGAAGCTCCGGATTAACGAAAGCTCTATCAATCCGAGCCTTCACATTTGCATGTCATGGCTGCCCATTATCCCATGTGTATTCTGTTCCTGACCATCCAAGATCCTGCCACATACATTCTTCAGTCACTTCTCTAAATGCCCGCATTTGCCATTCAGGCCGAGCTGCTCGCAAGAAATGCTCCGAACCATACAGAGTTTCATTAAAATCGCCGATACACATCCATGCTGAATGTTGTACCGCGAACAAAGTCCGGAGAAAACGCCAACTCTGATAGCGATCCTCCACCTTTGGTGCACCGTAGAAACCGGTGAACCTCCACTTTTCTGATCTTCCTTCCACCTTCCGCACTTCCACATCGATGTGGGCAGAACTATAATTCTTTAGCTCGACTGTAATGTCAGCCGACCAAAACAGACCAATACCTCCACTCAATCCTCTGCTATCCACAGCAAAACACCCCGCAAAGCCTAACTGATTTTGCAACTCTTCGACTCTCTTTGCTGAGATTTTTGTCTCCATAACAAACAGGAGACAGGGCACTTCCTGCTTCACTACACTGCGAAGCTCTCGAACTGTCGATGGGTTCCCAAGCCCTCGACAGTTCCAGCTTAGACAACTCATTGCGAGTGGCAGGGCTGCATCGCAGCCTCTGCCGTGCTGCCGGAATTCACCAGCGTAGGTTTCTTTTTCTTCGGTTCCCGTGGCTCCTCTCCATCATTTTCCTGGCTCGGATCTTTTCCAGAGGACCCAAGAACTACACCTTCACCATTAGCCACAAATGGTTCATTTGTCAGAAGTGGCGTTTCCACCCTCCTGTAAACCTGCTGATTAGTGTTCGGCCCCCCCTTGCGCTTGTACTGCTCGCGTTGTTTGATTGGGGAGGTGACCTCTGCATCCTTCTCTGCAGCAGTACTAGAGTTCCTCGTCTTAGCTTTATTACCTGAAAAACCCTGATGCTCCTTTGACGAGCCATCACCCGAGTACGCCCTCTTCCATTCATCCATCGGCCTCAAGTTTTTCCCAAATGGTAAATCTCCATTGGCATCCCTAGTCCCCGGTGTCGGACAGTACAGATCTGAGTGGCCAAAGCGGCCACACGAAAAACAGAAATGTAGTACATTCTCGTATTGGATATCATACAGGTCTGAACATTTTCTACGAGCTGACTCAATCAGTATCCACCTCCTGAGAGGCTTACTCACGTCAATATACCTATATACACGACCGACTCGGTTCAGGCTACAAGTCCGTACTGGACTGGGTTACTTAATCGTGATTATCCTAACAATCGATCGCCGGAGCAATCTGTACGTGCAAAGCTAGCTAGGTTTGATGCAATGGATCGACTAGCAACGCATCCCCACACACACACCAAAGCAATCTACGGGCAAAGGCACATGACGTGCCTTTTTCTTGCTACTAGAAAATGCTCACATATAAACATATCATCGTGTACACTGGATGTCAAGGCGATGCACCGCAACTCACGCCGAACAAAACCTGTCCGGAAACGCGATAAGCAAGCAATCTGGCAGGTGTTTTTTTTTAAGAAATCATTTGGCAGGTGTTTTTGAGGACTCGAAACGCCACGCACCTGGGAGGAGCCCCGTCTGGACAGTGAGCCAGAACCTTGCCACGTCGAGAAGTTGAGCCTGAAGGGCGAGACACATCCTTTTAGTGGAGAAATGCACAAGTGCAGTGTAGGTCTGCAACCGACGCAAATTGACCACTGTCATGTCGGCACACAACATAGTTTATCCTGTTGAACGACCAAAATTTAGGCAACATCCGTATATCAAAGGGAGAGTCGCGGAAATTTCTTTTGCAAAGAAAAGGGGGAATTGCGGGAGGCATCGAGGCAAACTCCTGAAAATACTACTCCCTCCGTTCCGAATTATTTGTCTTAGATTTGTCTAGATACGAACATATCTAGCACTAAAATGAGTCTAAATACATTCGTATTTAGACAAATCCAAAACAAGTAATTTAGAACAGAGGAAGTATTAAACATGATGTGTGTGCGCACGATTACTACTAGTTGGGGGAAAGAGAGTTGTTGGACGAAAGTGCCCTCAATGAAATTAAATATGAAGTAGTAAAAATCAGATTTTTTTTAAACAAACATTGACAAATTCTCAACATGCGTGCAAACTTTCATGAAGAAACTACATTTCAAAATGCTTTTGTGCAAAAAACAAAATTGATGCTCCAAAATCATTTCGAAAACAGATTTTTTTAGAGCATGATTTTTTTTACAAAAGCATTTCCGAATGTTTTTTCTTCATGAAAATTTGCACACATGTTGAGGCATGAGTGGATTGACAATAGTTACTCGACGATGCCTTCATCAAGGTAACGGCGCAGAACGCCGCCATCGCCTGCCGTTGGCTCGGTTTCACCGGCAACCATGTCTCCCCGACTCGCAGCCGGAACTAGATGACGGATCTCGGGATTCGATCACCCAGTCTCAGGCCAACTACCTCAGACGGAAGATATGACCACCACCGCTGGCTGCAATGGCCAGAACAGATCTGACCGGAGGTGCCGCCAAGCAGCCCACCAGGCCCTCCACGCCATTGCCAATCCGAAGCCGGATGACGTGCCGCCGACCGTGACCGGGCTGCCCGATGTGCCACAGTCGCCGTCGCTCGTGGCAGAACCAGCCACGACCATCGCCGGATCTACCGCGCCTCCACACGCGTAAGGGCTCCGTACCACCCGTGAGACACTGGAGAGAGGAGGATCCCCACCACCGCCGTCGGCCCCGCGCGCATCCCAGCGGCGTTCTCCGGCGGTGACGGGGTGAGGGAAGGAGGAGTCGGCCCCAATGGCAGCTAGGGTTGGGGAACCGTCCGAGTCGCCCGAGCGGGGGCGGCGCGGGGGTCGGGTGCGTCAGTAAGGATCACCTTGCAACGACAAGGTCACTTATGTCCGCTGTTGCCTGTCACTTATGTCTGCTGTCACTTATGTCGGGTGCGTCGGTAAGGATCACCTTGCACTTTTTTGGGCAACTCACGCTATACCAGAAATTTGGGGGGGGGGCACTTTTATGCGTTCCACTATTTGGTTTGGTCTTGGGGGGGGGGGCTGTCGCGCCAGGCAAGCAACCAGACAGCGGTGCCCCATGCGCAGCGCGCGACATTCCGTTTGGTGCATGGCCTCAGGATCCTGGGACCGAAGGAGAAGATGACAGCGGCTGCGGCTGAGGCGCTCATCCGCCGTTTCGACGAGCCTCTGACGGACGACGACATAGCTGCGATCGCAAGGCTGGCCCGCTTGGACGCCCAGGCTCTCAAGGCCGCTGTCGGCATGCTTGGCGCTGATGGAGAGGCCTCTGGCCGCCCGGTCTCCCCATGTTAGATCATCACCGTAGTCGACGACGACCAGCCTCGGGCTGGGTGAAGTTAGGATGTAGTTTGTCGGCCTTAGGGCTCGCGAGTTGTAACAGTAGTTGGGCATGGCTGCTAGTTGTTTGCCAGCGGGGTTTTGGGCCTATTGGTGGCCGCTGGCAACCCCCGGATGGTAGGTTTGTGTACTCGTGGTTTCTTTCAGTAAAAGAAGTCGTCGTCGTCCATCCTTGGCTCGCGCCTAGGGCCAGCCTCCCGCGGATGATTCATGTTTCTGATGAGTAGCATGGCTAGCCCGATCATGAGCTGGAACGTCCGGGGCCTAAACAACCCAGCCCGGCGTGCTGTAGTTCAGGACACGGCAAACGCGCACCGCCTAGCCATTCTCTGCATCCAGGAGACCAAAGTTGAGGAGTGGACGGCAGCGATCGCTAGAGAAGTAGGAGGGCAAAGGCTCGACGACTGCATCGTCCTGCCAGCTAATGGCACAAGAGGAGGCGCTGCTATTTTCTGGGATTCGACCTTGGCCAGAGTCCAATCCCATATGATCGGCGAGTTCTCCATCACAGCCAAGGTCACAGTTCTCTCCACGGGAGCTAGTTTTTGGTTGACGACGGTCTACGACCCATCTGAGAGCGCGCGAAAGGACTCCTTTCTGGCTGAACTACTGCAAGCCGCCCCTCCCCATGGAGAGCCCTGGCTCCTAAATGGAGATTTTAACATCATCTACGAGGCCCGTGACAAAAACAATAGCAACATAAATAGGAGGATCATGGGTAGGTTTAGGGCGGCAATCGACGCCGGCGGCCTGTGAGAGATCAAATGCAAAAATAGGCGTTTCACTTGGAGTAGCGAGTGTCAAAGACCCAACTCTTGCGAGCATAGATAAATTTTTCTGCACAATGGAGTGGGAGACCATGTTCCCTGATTTCATGCTACACGCGGCGTCCACCTCATGCTCGGATCACTGTCCGCTGCTCCTGGCTGCTGCTACTGCCCTTAGGATGGCGCCCCGGTTCCGTTCCGAATCGTTCTGGCCAAGGTTCCCGCGCTTCCACGAGACGGTGCAGCGAGCATGGCAACGGCCAGCCCCAGCGGCCTGCGCGTTCGATCGCCTGAACATCAAAATGCACCGGGTAGCTAGGGACCTCAAAATTTGGAGTAGATCGTTGTTTAGCGATGCTAAAATGCAACTGCAACTGGCTACACTGGTAGTGCTACGGCTGGATATAGCGCAAGAGCGCCGGCCGCTCATGCAGGATGAGTTTCACCTTAGAAAGCTTCTGAAGCTGCAAATTCTTCGGCTGGCAGCGGTGGAAAGGGCCCAAAAACGCCAGGCGTCTAGGATAACATGGCTGCGGGCAGGGGACGCCCAAGCAGCCTTCTTTCAGGCCAAGATCAATGCCAGGCGCAGGAAAATTTTCATTCACTCGTTGCACGGACCGACTGGGGTGGCCACCTCCGACGATGAAAAAGAGGAAATCGTCCATAGTCACTTCGCTGGATCATTAGGGACTAGACAGGACCGAGCTAGCACTATTGACTGGAGCTCATCGACATGCCAAGGGTCCAAGGTGGCGGCCTAGACAATCCGTTCATTGAGCAGGAAGTGTGGCAGGCAATCAAGCAATCACCGGCGGAGAAATCTCCTGGCCCGGATGGCTTCTCCGGGGTTTTCTTCAGAAGCTGCTGGACAACCATAAAAGGGGACGTGATGGACGTTTTTCATCAGTTCTACCACTTAGCCGAGGAAAATTTCCAAACGCTCAACACAGCTGTTGTAGTTCTTCTTCCCAAGAAAGATGGTGCTGCTACAATCAACGACTACAGACCGATTAGCCTAATTCACTCTGTTGCAAAACTGATCTCCAAAGTGCTCTCGCTCCGCCTTGCAACGGTGATTCAAAGCTTGATTTTCCCGGCGCAGACGGCTTTCCTCAGAACCAAATGCATACATGATAGCTACCTCTACGTGCAAAATTGTGTCAAGTCCCTCCACGCTAAGAAGACCCCGGCCCTGCTACTCAAATTAGATATCTCCAAGGCTTTTGATAATGTCTCGTGGGATTATCTGCTCGAGCTGCTCCAATAGTTAGGTTTTAGCGCAAGGTGGCGCGACTGGATTGCCCTCCTTCTCTCCACCTCCTCATCGGCCTTCCTACTCAATGGCGTCGCCGGGCAGAAGATAGTGCACAGAAAGGGACTGCGGCAGGGCGAGCCCCTCTCGCCGCTCCTTTTCATCCTAGCCATTGACCCCCTTCATAGAGTACTCAAAGCAGCGGTGGAACAAGACCTGATCGCCCCTCTGCCAGGCCGTGAGATCAAACTTAGAGTTAGTCTTTATGCGGACGATGCAGTAATCTTCGCAAACCCGGACCAGCATGAAGTGCAAACCATTATGGAGATACTAACTGAATTTGGAAACGCCACTGGCCTGCATATCAACCCGGCCAAATCAACAGTGACACCGATTAGATGTGAACACATTGATCTCTCCGAGATCCTTGGGAGTTTTGGTGGTTCCATCACCTATTTCCCCATTAGATATCTAGGACTCCCGGTGACGACGACACGGCTTAAATTAATGCACCTGCAGTTCCTCATCGATAGGATCAGAGCTCGGTTAGCCGGCTGGAAGGACCGCCTTCTCCCCCAGGCCAGCAGAAGAGTGCTGGTCCGCAGTGTCCTCAGTGCCATGCCTGTTGGAAATATGCCCTAGAGGCAATAATAAAAGGATTATTATTATATTTCCTTGTTCATGATAATTGTCTTTTATTCATGCTATAATTGTGTTATCCGGAAATCGTAATACATGTGTGAATACATAGACACCAACATGTCCCTAGTAAGCCTCTAGTTGACTAGCTCGTTGATCAACAGATAGTCATGGTTTCCTGACTATGGACATTGGATGTCATTGATAACGAGATCACATCATTAGGAGAATGATGTGATGGACAAGACCCAATCCTAAACATAGCACAAGATCGTACAGTTCGTTTGCTAGAGTTTTTCCAATGCCAAGTATCTTTTCCTTAGACCATGAGATCTTGTAACTCCCGGATACCGTAGGAGTGCTTTGGGTGTACCAAACGTCACAACGTAACTGGGTGACTATAAAGGTATACTACGGGTATCTCCGAAAGTGTCTGTTGGGTTGACACGGATCAAGACTGGGATTTGTCACTCCGTATGACGGAGAGGTATCTCTAGGCCCACTCGGTAATGCATCATCACAATGAGCTCAAAGTGACCAAGTGTCTGGTCACGGGATCATGCATTACGGTACGAGTAAAGTGACTTGACGATAACGAGATTGAACGAGGTATTGGGATACCGACGATCGAATCTCGGGCAAGTAACGTACCGATTGACAAAAGGAATTGTATACAGGGTTGCTTGAATCCTCGACATCGTGGTTCATCCGATGAGATCATCGAGGAGCATGTGGGAGCCAACATGGGTATCCAGATCCCGCTGTTGGTTATTGACCGGAGAGCCATCTCGGTCATGTCTACATGTCTCCCGAACCCGTAGGGTCTACACACTTAAGGTTCGGTGACGCTATGGTTGTAGAGATATGAATATGCAGTAACCCGAAAGTTGTTCGGAGTCCCGGATGAGATCCTGGACATCACGAGGAGTTCCGAAATGGTCCGGAGGTGAAGAATTATATATAGGAAGTGCAGTTTCGGCCATTGGGAGAGTTTTGGGGTCACCGGTATTGTACCGGGACCACCGGAAGGGTCCCGGGGGTCCACCGGGTGGGGCCACCCATTCCGGAGGGCCCCATGGGCCAAAGTGGGGAGGGGAACCAGCCCATAGTGGGCTGGTGCGCCCCCCTTGGCCCACCCCATGCGCCTAGGGTTGGGAACCCTGGGGTGGGGGGCGCCCCACCTGGCTTGGGGGGCACTCCACCCCTTGGCCGCCCTCCCTCCCCCCCTAGGAGATCCCATCTCCTAGGGCCGGCGCCCCCCCTAGGGGAGCCTATATAAAGGGGGGGAGGGAGGGGCAGCTGCACCCTTGAGTCTTGGCGCCTCCCTCTCCCTTGCTACACCTCTCCTCCTCGCATAGTAGAACGGCGAAACCCTGCTGCGGTGACCCCTGCATCCACCACCACACCATCGTGCTGCTGGATCTTCATCAACCTCTCCTCCCCCCTTGCTGGATCAAGAAGGAGGAGATGTCACGTTGACCGTACGTGTGTTGAACACGAAGGTGCCGTCCGTTCGGCGCTAGGATCTCCGGTGATTTGGATCACGTCGAGTACGACTTCCTCATCCCCGTTCTTTGAACGCTTCCGCGCGTGATCTACAAAGGTATGTAGATGCAATCCGATCACTCGTTGCAAGATGAACTCATAGATGGATCTTGGTGAAACCGTAGGAAAATTTTTGTTTTCTGCAACGTTCCCCAACAATGCCCACTTTCGCCCTCTCGGTTCTGCGGGTTCCACCGAAATTGCTCAAAGAAATTGATAAGTGCAGAAGGCGTTTCCTTTGGAAGCAGGAGGAGGAAATAACTGGGGCCAGCTGCAAGGTGAACTGGCAAACGGTCTGCGCACCAACTGAGAAGGGGGGCTCGGAATCCTGGACCTGCAAGGTTTCAGCCGAGCACTCCGGCTACGCTGGCTATGGATCGCTTGGAAAGACCCGGACAGACCATGGGTCGGCACACCACCGTCATGCGACGACACAGACAGAGCTTTGTTTGCTGCAGCAACAACGGTGACAGTTGGAGATGGCAAGACGGCGCTCTTCTGGCAATCTACATGGATGGGACCTGGAACCCTAGCTCAGGGCTACCCAACCTTGTTCAAACACTCCCGGCGCAAAAACAGGACAGTTTTCCAAGCTCTGCAAAACGAAACATGGATCAACGACCTTGAACATGGGGATATCAACCTGATACTGCCAGACTTCCTGCGACTGCACCGACGAATTCGTGAGGCAAACATTCTGCTAAATGAAGAAGAAAGGGACCAAATTCGGTGGAACATGGAGGCAAAAGGAGGATACACAGCAAGCTCCGCTTACCAGATGCATTTTCAAGGACGGCATACCTCAGAGTTCGAAGGCATCATATGGAAAACTTAGGCCCCAGGGAAGATCAAAGTGTTCTGCTGGCTGCTGCTACAAAACCGAGTCTGGTCAAATGACAGACTCCAGCGACGGGGCTGGCCAAATGGCTATTTCTGCCAGCTCTGTCACCGGAGCCTTGAAACAAGCAAGCACATTATCTGGGAATGCACCGAGGCATGGAGAGTGTGGCAACGGGTGGCATCATGGCACGGCTGCTCCACCTTCGCGCCGACGGACGAGTGGCGCCATAAGAAGCCATTGGCGATTATCAGAGAAATTATCAACAGGGCAACGCCAAGGGAGCGTAAAGGAGCAAAAACCATGCTCCTTGCAACATGCTGGGAGATTTGGCAGGAGCGGAATAGATGCACTTTCCATAACAAGATAGCCTCCACCTCTGACATTGTGAGAGAATTGAGAAATTCATTGAAGCTTTGGAGACTCGCGGGAGCCAACTGCATTGAGAGCCCCTTCGGGGAACCACCGTGAGATTGTAGGTTCTTAAGAGGCCCCTTTTTCACTTTTCTCTCCATTTTATCCTTGGTCCCTGACTGCCACATACTTTTTGTTATCACCATGTTCTCCCTGCTACGAATCAATGAAATAGCCAGCAATTGCTGGACAGTTCAAAAAAAACTATTTGGTTTGGTCACTTTCACTGTTTAACGTTTTGACTTTGGGTGCAATATATTCCCGCGCAGGACCCAGCACAACCAATGGGACTCCGGTGGCGATCATCAGTGAATGGATCACGGTGGTTGGAGCGGAGATCACAGCCATCATTATGCTTCAAATGAACTGCATTTCTGCGAACTTGCTAGCTGCTAGGTTCCCTTACGTCCAAACAAAGGAATTAATTAGGTGAGGTGAGCAAACTGCAGCAACCGTCAGTGTAGCTAGCAGGCTGCCAGTGCCTGCCTGCAACGACGCTGCTTGACTCTAACGGTCTTAACAGACTAGGTTTTGCAACCACCTGACCGTCGTAGTTGGTGTGCACCGCACTGCAAGACTAGGAGCCATTTTTTACCCCTTAGTAGAACCGAACCATGCAGGCTTGTTCTCTGGTCTCACTGGTGTCCGTGCTTGACTGCTTTGTACTGGTAATTCCACTGGTTGTGTGTCAGTGTGTGCTCTAGCAAGTTCATACTAGGATTCAGAGCTGTATGCTCGGTTAGAACCCTGCGGCCAACTTTTATCACTGGTCCGCTGCATGAAAAGAAAGATATACGTAAACAAAGAGAATCAAATACGGAAAGCTTACGAAGGAGAAGAACCACATGATGGTAGCATGGAGGCCAAAGGCCGACTGCTCTGCGTGCATTATTCCTCGACCGTTGCATAGGGCTTTGCATGGCCGCATACACTTGCATGAGCAGACTTGAGTACTGGTCCAGGGTAATGTGAGATTCTAAACAAGTTTGCAAACTTGCATGGTAGCTCGTGTTTTCCGAAGTTTGGGGAAATGATTGCGTTTGCCTGTAGTAGAAAACGGCCGGTTAGTGCAAGCGTGTACGCGCTGTCATTGTGCTTTATTTATCTGCTCCGTGAAAAGTAAAACCTCATCATTGCCAACTTAACAATGTAGAGCCAAATGATGGATGACCCACATGGATATGAAGCTGTAAGTAGAGAAGTAAGCAGTGGAATCGATGATGTATTGCTTTAGCCTAACGGGCATATATATCGAAGTACAAGACCTTGAAATACAAGACAAGCTTGAATAAATCATAGTCTATCCTATGTTTCTGTTGAGTATGGTGATTGAAAATATAGGATAGACTAGGATTACAGACTGGTGCAGGGACAAGGAAGGTACAACAAAGCAGAGTAGAGATCGCGTGACAGTTTTCATCCTGGTTATGTGGAAGATATAGAAGCATCGTAATGTTGTAATCTTCGATGGAGCTTCACCATCCAAGAACTATGTTACCCTACGGATATGCAAGGAAGGAAGAGCATGGAAACAAGCAGGATTGCTTAAGGGAGACACGGACGCATTCTTTCATAAGGTGAAAAGGTGGGCTAGAATGGCAAGTTAAGCCTTCTTTGGTTCATAGGATAGAAATGTTATAGGAATAGAAAAATCATAGGAAGTGAGATGACATGCATATCAATTTCTATAGAGAAAGAGATGTCATTTGATGCATCAAATAGGATTTTTTTTCCATTGAGTTTAAGCTAATATTTTTTTCCCTTCAAAATGTGAAGGATTGATTCCTATCCTACATAGGAATAGGAATCCATTCATACAAACCAAAGGGCTTTAAAGAAATTTTTCCTTTGCAAATCTTATCCTATAGAATTCCTACAAAAATTCTACAAACCAAACGAGGCCTTAGTATATAAGTGAGGTAGGAGTAGGGGTGGTGTCGTGTGCATGTAATATTGTAAACACTGACGTGAAAGGGCTCTTTACTTCATTCCTTCTTTATAGTAAAGTACGCATACTCATGCGTATTCGGAAAAAAAAATCTAGTCTATCCTATTTTCAGTCACCGTACTCAATAGAAACACTGTTAATCATCTAGGTTCCATCATTGCTTAGAAAGCGCAAAAACAAATTGCCCGTTAAATAGCAGGCATGCATTTTTTTCGATGAAAGATAGATTTTATTGGTTTAAAATAAAGCATCAAGAAAATACAAATACAATGAGTATACACCCGGCCTCTGTGTAACTAGAATGCGCATAGCCAACACCAACGCACGCACACAAAAAATACGTCGGCAAATAGCAATGTCATATAAGACCAAAGCTATGCGTAGGCGAGGAAAAAAACCCTAAAGTGATCAGATTTGTGATCGGCAGACTATAATAAGGACCATATCCACATCAACCATATCATGACAACACACAAACGTTAAGGTTCTTCAACAACAACGCCTTCAGAAAGGGAACGGCGTTCATGCGTAGCCGTCATCGGATCCAACCACCAAGGCCAGAATCTAGGTCTTCACCCTGAAGAACCAGTCCGAGCATATCCAAACAGTGCCTTCAATAAGATAACGACGTAAAAACATCGTCATTATGGGGTATAACCAACTCCGGTCAACCTAGTCTTTCACCCTGGAGCTTGAGACCAGGTGCTTGAATAGCAGCACCATCAAAGTCACTTACGTGTTGTCGCCACCACTTTTCCACAATACCAGCGGCTATATGCGATCCGATCACCCCCGCTACGCAACCACCCTTTTGTGTCAAGTCGTTGTTCATAGTTTGCATCTCACCGCTGAAGTCAATCACCGAATTTGAAGAGAGAAACCCTCACAAAAAACTTTCAATAGGCACCACAATCTCCAACGAGGCGCCGCCCGCAGGTCGCAGTGGTCACCACCATGACCAACACCGACGGTGGTTCCACCACCGACTACCACCTCGCCGGAGAGAGCCCATCTAGTCTAGTCAAGGGCCAATATTTAACATGGCCAAAACTAAAACACGAAAGGCAAATCACCATCGCCCATGCAACCACTGCAGATCCGGAGCGCACATCCGCCAGATCCGCGCCGCGCCTCCGACCGGAGCACTGTGCCGGCCTCGAGCACGCCCGCACGAGCAGAGAAACCTCTAGCGACTGTAGAGGTTAGTAGGTAACTCCCTCCACATACACGCCATCTCGAGAGCAAGAAGAAAGATACAGTTACCACTTCCCACGGAAGTAGAGCCGATCATAATGCTCACTCATTGCTCCATCAACATCGCCTTATCTAGTGATCATGCAACGGAAGAACCTACATGAATTCCTCCAGGCGGGGGCACTGACGGTGGTTGACAGGGACTCGTCAACCGGTCCTCCCATTAGTAACCAAAAAAAGAGCACCAGCTTTGCGGTCTCTTACGCCATGCAGACCCCCACGCCCTGTCAATGAGCCTCGCAGGGTCGCACCCTCCTCGTTGCAGCCAAAATCACATGGATCCAAGTGAAAGCCACTACTGTCCTGATCAGACCGGTGACAACTGACAAGCCAGCAGGTATCCTGGTGAGGAGGTCATGCATGTACGTATTGATCCGAGCATCGGACGTGCAGACAATACGAGAAGCCTACGAAGAAGAAGAACCACATGACGGTAGCATACTAGAATAGCATGCAGAGTTGGAGACCAAAGGCTGACTGCTCTGCATTATTCCTCGACCATTACATAGGGCTTGCATACTTGCATGAGCAGACTTGAGTACTGGTCCAGGGTACATACATAGGATGACCCAGGCGGATATAAAACACTGTTAATCAAACATTACCTCTAGGTTCCATCATTGCTTAAAAAGTGCAGAAGCATTTGCCCGTTGAAACGCAGGCATGAATGCAAGCGGGGCCGCACGAGCAGATCTTAGCCGTCCATGGCAGAGCGGGCATACTTTCAGCGACTGTGGAGGTTTGTTAATCAAACATTCTAAGAAACATCAAGAAACGTAACCGACTGACCTGCACATTGCCGTGTGTATCTAATGATTATATGCAAAGGAAGAGCCTAGCGCGACAGAAGATAGATACGGGAATTTCTCCAGGCAGAGGCACTGACGGAGCTTGACAGGGACTCCTCAACCGGTCTTCCCATTAGCAACCGACGATCACTAGCTTTGCGTCCTCTTACGCCATGGCCATGCAGACCTCAAGACCTGTCAATGTTCTCCACACAGCATCGTCGCACCCTCCTCTTTGCAGCCAAAACCACATGGATCGAGCCACTCCTGTCGTGATCAGACTGGCGACCCACGAGGTCATGCATGGACGGACTGCTTGATCGGAGCATCGGACCTGCTCCTACGTTTAGGCATGGAGTTGGAGACCACCGGTAGGCACGTTTTTATTTTTGGCATGGTTCTGGAAACCAGCCGTGCTAAGACAGAGGAAATAAAGTTGTCTCAGAAAAAAGATTTTGAGGATAGAACAGTAAAAATTTCGAGAAAACCCCGCAGGTTTACCAAACCGATTTCATTTTGGCGGGTCAAATGACGGAAAATTCCAGTGAATTTGCTAGAAGCCACAGGTCAAGAGAGTGGCATCCACATGTGGGCGGCACGGGACGTAAGGCTAACTCCACCGCGCGACCTCATCCTGTCCGGATGCGTCAGTTTGAGGTAAAAGGAACGAATCAGACGGCCCAGCGCGCAGGAGCAAATAGACTTTTGTCCATTTTCTGTCCGCTTTCGACCCATCCGCGGCCCGAGTTTGCGTCGCTTTTGGGATGAAACATCGCGCGCTTGTCCTCCCCTGACACGCCTATCGGTGGCACAAATCAAACCCCCCCCCCCCCCCCCCCCCCCCCCCCCCCCCCCCGCCCTATTTGACGCCATTTCCCCCCAAACCCTCCACATCCCGCCGCCCCCTCCCTCCCCCGTCCATGGCCGACGTCCAGCCGAATTCCAGCGGCCTAGCCGTCGACCTGCCCGGAAAGGTCAAGAAGAAGGCGGCCAAGGCGCCAAGGAAGCCGCGGTCAGAGTGTATGCCGGAGGAGCTCACCGAGTTGGACGCGGAATCGGCGAAGAGGAGGAACCGGAGGGCGGTCGTCAAGGGCAATGCCGTCGCGGCCAAATTCACCGCCGAGCGCGATGCGATGGAGGCCGCGCGGCGCAAGGCCGAGGTCGAGGAGAAGGAGGCCATCGTCAACAAAGCGCACGCCCTCCTCATGCTTGGCATTTGTCGTCCGGCGGGTTTCTCTGCAGCGGTCGTCGGCCCGGCGAGCACAGGCTCATCGGTCGCCAGGCCTCCGCACTGCCAGTCGCCGACATCGCGGACCACGCCTATGTTGCCCAGTTTTCCCCCGCGAAGGCACGACGGCCAGACCCGTTTCTCAATGTGGTCGGACGTTGGCGTGATCGCGCCGTCCACCCCGCACCCTTCAGCCGTCATCGGCCTCAACGTCACGCCGGGGTCGAGCAGCGGCGGCCGGCCGGCCGTCGAGATGCAAAGAAAGCAAGCACGGCCACCGTTTACGGGCACCATGCTGTCCCCCCCCCCCCCCCCCCCCCCCCCCCCCCCCCCCCGCGCGCGCGTCTTGTTTGATGGAATGCCAACACCAACGCCACCGGTCGACAACCCCTTCTACAACCAGTTCATGGAGGATGTGATCTACGAGGGTGGGCATGGCTGTTCCTACGATTCCGAGGAGACCCAAAGTCAGGATGGCCGCGCCCAGTACGTTGCCGATGAAGAGGTCGACGACCGTGCTGACTACGTCCATGGTGACTCGTGGCATGAAGACGATGACATCTATTGCGAAGGTGATGGTGATGAAGAAGAAGGCAATGACATTGATATAAGTGGCGAGCCACTGTTCATCGACGAGCTCACCCAAAGAGCGGAAGCACAAAAGAGGAGGAAGAGTATTCACACGAGTTCATATACACAAGAGGAGGACAAGTTGATTTACCAATGTTGGATGGAGATTAGCCAAGATCCGAGGACCGGCGCGCAACAAAAGGGCCTTATTTTTTGGATGAGAGTCCACAAAACATTTCATGAAAGGAAGATGTTTGAGCCCTACCAAATTACGAGCAACCGTGGCATCACCTCGATTCAAAAGAGGTGGTTGTTCATCCAACAAGAGTGCAACAAGTATTGCGCCGCACCTGAGAGCGTTGAAGCACGGCCCGTGAGTGGTCTCGATGTTGGGGACATGGTATGCTCTCCTCATCCTAGTTCTTTCGTTGCTACGTCCATGAGATTTTGGCCTTGTATATGTTTGTATGATCGATTGTTGTTGATCATGTGGTGGAGACATTTCAATTTTTGAAAGCATTCGAGGCCCGGCACAATGACAAGCCATTCACTCTTACGCATTGTTGGACGATTATCAACAATTGCCCTAAGTTCAAGGATCAATACCGTGAACTTCAAAGGAAGAGAGGCAAGAAGACGGCCAAGTTGGCCGGAGATGGAGATGGCGAGGCGTTGAAGAGGCCGAGGGGCAAGACCAACTCCAAGGTGGACGACATACGTGATGCCTCATCCATGGCCTTGCATGAGACTTTACATGGCATGATGTCTCAAAAGGATGTGAGGGACGAGAACAAGCGGCAAAGAAAGGACGAGCAAATGAAGCAATACCTAGAGCTTCAACGAAAGAAGCTTGAGATGGAGGAGGCGGCCAAGAAGAGGAAGTCGATTTGGAGGAGGCGTCCCGGCAAAGGCAGCTCGACATCGAGGCCACCAATGTTACGGCCAGGCAGAGGCAGCTCGACATCGAGGCAACCAATGCCGCAACCAAACAAAGGAGGTGGCCCTTGCGATCATGAGCGTGGACTTGACCAAGATGAGCGAGAATGGTTCGAGGCCAGGCACAAGGAGATGTTCGACGTCGACGGCCTGAACTAGGTCGTCCGATCGACCGTGGTCGTTCTTTTTTGGAGGCCGGCATGGGTGCCGCCCGCTGGGCCGCTAGTTGTGTGCCGGCGAGACACACATTCGTTTTTTGAGGCTGGCTGTGTTGCCAGCCGCTGGCTCTGTTGCCGGCGAGGACGTGTAGGCCGCTGGCTCTATTGCCGGCGAGGACGTGTAGGCCGCTGGCTCTATTGCCGGCGTGAACTAGGGCCGCTGGCCTGAACTAGGGCTTGGTATTTTGAACGTTGTTATTTTTAAAATGAAGGCGGATAAAATGGGGCCAAAGGATGCGGCCGCGCGCTGGGGGCACGGCCACCGCATCCCAGAACAGGCTCGGACACGGCTCCATTGCCCTACCCAAACGGACAGATTTTGGGCAGAGCGGACGTCCGTTTGGAGTCGCGCGGTGGAGTTGGCCTAAACCCTAGCCGCTGCCGCCCCCAACAATCACCTCTTCCTCTACCCTTCTCGCTGCCTTAGGATGACGCTGGCAGAGGTAGGGTGGGTGCTTACCGTGTTTGTAATCACTTGATGCTGCATTATGAGTTAATAAAAAGCAAAATGTACTTTTTTATGGGAATCACTTTTGCTTTGTTTTGCTGGATTTTATTATTAGGTGGGTAAAATATTAGGTCACATATATACTGAAAGTTTAGGCCAAATCCATTTTGGATCACTTTAAAAAGAACAAAGAAATAAACATGGCCCCGTGAGTTTAGTAGAGAAACTGTACTGCATTCAGTAGGACGGCACTCATCACTGGAGCACCAAAGATTTGGAGCCTGCTTTTGCGTTTCAGCTGGAGACGCACCAACCAACACCCAAGGAGGGCAAGCAGTTCTTGCCGCACCACCACCAGCTACCGCACGGCAAAAGCCTCCACTCCACTCTCCCTACCGTCCCTAACCCCACACCATCATCACACCAGCACGAGTAGAGATGTAAAAGCTCGGCCGAAATGCGCCTCAAAAGCATCTCTTTCCCCCCTCTCATCTCCTCCCGGCATACTAATATATTTTGCAGGCCACCAATCAAATTCATCAAAAGGGGAGCCTACCGTTGCTAACATCAAAATACCCCTGCATTGTAATGTGCAGAGAGGACTAGAAGGCGTCCGCCCGGCTCTGCTGACCAACCTCCACTTCAGAATTTCCTCTTCCAGATCACGGGATTTTCTCCCTCCTCTTCTTCCGTCATTCTTCGTTGCTGGCATAGAATCTTGTCCCCATTCTCGCCGGTTTATTTCTTCGTAGGAGGGATTGAATTGGCTAGCCTAGCACAAATGCTGGTGTCCGGGAGAAGACGACTGCTCGTCCTGTGCACAAGCTTTGTGATTCTTTCGCTTCTCACGCTGCCGTCCGATGGCTCGTCGAATTCCACGGAGGATCTCGATCAAAGCCGCAACAAGACCGGGCATCCTCTCGAGGTAATCAGGGTGGTTTTCTTGCATCGAGTTTGTGGTTTTCAGATCACATGCACTCTAAGATACTTGGTTCTGGGTTACATTCGTTGGAGAACAAGGTCTTTCTTGGTTGTTTTCCTATTATTTAATACACTGCTAACAGCAACAAATCTCTCTCTCTCTCTCTCTCTCTCTTGCAGTTGACGCCTAGAACAGCATTTCAGCTCAAGCTACACGCATTGTTCCACTGGTCTTCTTTCGGACTCTTGATGCCTGTGGGGATATTGCTGGTCAGGATGTCGAGCAAATCAAAAAGCGGCAGATGCAGCAGAGTGCTCTTCTATTGCCATGTCATTTCTCAGGTTTGTATATCTTATATCCGAGAGATGTTTCTGTCTTTTTTTTCATGTTTCATGGCGCATCAGATTCATTTTTTCGTGCTCGGCTGGATTTGCAGATCGCGGCTGTACTTCTCGCTACTGGCGGCGCGGCTCTGTCCTTGATGAACTTTGAGAACTCCTTCAGTAACAGTCACCAGAGAGTAGGATTGGCATTGTATGGATTCATGTGGCTTCAGCCAATCATCGGTTTCTTCAGACCAGAAAGGTGAGAAAAACTAGTTTCATGTAGCACCTTGCATCCTTCTCATGTTTCATACAAAGTTCATACCTGAACCTGAATCCCATTTCCATCTCTACAGAGGTGTCAAGGGAAGGAGCCTGTGGTTCTTCTTCCACTGGCTCCTCGGCATCGCAGTTTGCGCCACTGGCATCGCAAATGTCTACTCTGGCCTCCGCACGTACCACAAGAGAACCGCTAAGAGCGTGAGCCTTTGGACCGGCCTCCTTACAGTTGAGATCTCCTTCCTAGCTTTTTTCTACCTCTTGATAGATAGGTGGAGCTACATGATCAAGCAAGGACATCTCCCGGTCGAGCAACTAAGACCAAACGATAATCACAGGACCTATCCTACAACTCTTCGGAAAGAGCTGGGCATGGTGCAAGAGTGAAGTCTTCAAATAAGAGAAGACAGAAGTCAGTGTGAAGATTGATGGATGTTGTGAGGTTGGTCAAGGGGAGATGGTAAATGCTACTAAATCCTCTGGTAACTTGCTTGGTTTGAGAAGTGTGCGTTTGAACAAGATTGTACAGCTTTTATACTTGTGTTGAGATTGTAGAGGATTGGAACCTCTGGTGTTGTAGCTTGAGAAGTGATTTTAGATCTTGTTTCAAGACACCATTTGAACAGCTTGTGGGAAGCAGTCAGATGCATCATTATATTTCTGATCATCAGGGAAGAAGAAATTATCAGAAGTTTCAGAACTGTGGTTGAAATGCACCTGTAGTCTTCATGTTCTTTGTGCAACAATTTCTTCAGGTTGTCAATATCAAAGCGTGCGCAACATTTCACGGTGCTAATTCTTATTTTTGGCCCTCCTTGTTGAGTTTAATATTGTATTGATGTTCCTTGTGGCTAATGGATAAAACACACTTATGCCATATCTTCTGCTTAATGGATAAAAACCTACATGCCCCATATACAAATTCTAACTATATATACAGACATACAATTCTCTGGCAGAGCCAAAGTACCTTCATGTGCATGAAAAAGTCTGAAGATGACCACTAAAAACCTCTTGGTTCATGGCAAGAGCTGGACATAACCAGTTAAGACAGCGATAGCTAAAATTGCGATAGGCGGCACGAGGACGAATGCACCGACAGTCGCGAAGAACACCGAGTCATTCCTCCCGCTAACCTTGGTGAGCATGGCCTGCCTCTTGATGTTCCTCCTCTGTGAGACAGTGAGGGTGTTGAGGGTCTTGAGGCCTTCCCTGAGCCTCTTGCCCAACGGGAGGGTGAATGTGAATTCGCCTCCCCTGTCACCGTACAGCGCTACCAGCTGCTCGCGGATGGTAGTGAGCACACGGGTTTCCGTAGCGGTTTCATTCTCTGAGCATGAGGGGATGTAATGTTGTTAGTTATCAATGAGAGAGGGGGTCAGGAACGTGAAGGAAGTATGGTGATTTTGTGGTATGGAAGGTACCGGTGCCATTAGGTGTGGAGGACGACGTCAGTTGCTCCAGGAGATCCAGCTGTGTACGTGCCGAAGAAACTTCAGAAGACGAGATGTCGGCGTCAGTAAACTGCTGATAACAACAACTGGTACCGTGGGAAGTTCAGAACAAGGATCCTAGCTATACATGGGGAATGTACTGATTACTTCTGATTTTTGGTTTGGATTTGCTAAGTAGATGGATTTAAAGCCTCTGCAGTCGAGCATAAATCGACAGAATCAGAGCATTGTGCCCACTATCTCGGTTAGATATCATCACAAACTACTGGATTTCTTTAGTCACGTGGTACGAAACACCAACATATAGGTCAGAGAGATACGCACTCTCTTCATTTCAATCCTGCCATCTTCGGCAGAGTGACCGTCTCGTTGTGCGCCTCTAATTTCCTCACACGATTGCACGGGTAACAGCGGCGGTGGTACGAGGGTTACGGACTTACAAAGCCACCAGCGGCAGCAATCGAGTCGGCGACGAAACCTTGATGGGAGGGTTGGTTAGGGAGCTGAGAGGCAGTACCTGAGACGCTCGGATCCTGTGTCGCGCCCTCGAATTCCTGGCGGGCAGCCCTGCAGCCGCCCAGCGATCTCGACGCGGGCGAGACCGACGCCTTGAGGGGCACCCTTGCGCTCTTCACGGCCGCCGCGTCCACCGCCTGGAGCCTCGTGGCGGAGGAAGGGGGGAAGCTGCACGCCATGAACCGACCGACGCAGGTTTCGTGGCTCTTGTCCAGTTGGACGAGGTGGAAGAAGGGTTCGTCTTGTTATTCGGCGTGGGCTGTGGTGGGAATTTTCCGCTTCGCGTTCCACCACAGAGGAAGCGACGCACGGCGCACCACACGTTCGAGCCTTCATGGTGGGCGGGCCCACAGAACAACATTCTGGAATCTGCTCACTTCGAGTTGGAAGCCTTTGGAGAGGGATCGGTTGGCAAAATTGATAAATTTGACATGTGAACGAAAAGAATTCGCAAAGTGAACTGTTATTGAAAAAAATTCACTCTGCTGACCTTTTTATGTAACGCCCGACATCTAGGCGCCACATTACACTATGTAGCACCTAATTGACAGACGTTACACACCTGACGAGCGTCGCACCTCAGACAGCCCAAAAATTACTAAGTCAGTATGCAACGCCTAAGAGCTAGACGCTACAATGTCTAGGCGTTGCACTAGTCCATATGCGCCGGTGCGGTGGTGCCGCGCTATGCCTAGCCAAAAACGTTTATGTGTATCATCAGTTTGCATGCATGGTTAATTGGTACATGCACATGTGATATACCTATGAGGCCCTAGGACACTGTTCCCCACAGCTTTACACAGCACACAAGCAGACAATGATGCCAGACAAAAATCTCAGGAACCCATGACACACTGTACCACAATTCCGACTTAGGCGCCTGAATCTCTCTCTCATGTGTCTTCACCAAGTGACACTTGCTAATAGAAATTTATGATTTACAACTTATTGTTTTTAAACACTTGGTCGAAATTGTTTGCATCATTTGTATACACATCTGCATGATGGGGAAAGAGTGTAATACTCCATCTGTTCCTAAATATTTGTCTTTCTATAGGTTTCAACAAGTGAATACATACAAAGCAAAGTGAGTGAATCTACACTCTAAAATATGTCTATATACATCCGTATTTGGTAACCATTTGAAATCTCTAGAAAGACAAATATTTAGAAACGAAGGGAGTAATACCGAACAAGGATACACGAATATGACTCATGCATGTGGGATCAGGTGTGCAGTGCGAGATAAAACTTCAGGGATTTTTCGTGGCTGATTCAAGGTATTTCTACAGCACACGGATACAGAAGATCCAATTAAAAAAAGCTGATTTTTTTTTTGAGGAACCGGCAGGAGCATTGCCTTTTCATATAAGAAGGAGAATAAAGTTTATGTACAAGAGTGTTCCGGTTTTCCAAGAGAAACCGGACAAAAACCCGTAGAAACTAATCAACCGATACCGGCTGCTACCTGTGCTCGGCCAAAAGCCAAAGTCCTTTGCTTGATGTCGTCGAAGGCAATAGCTGCTACCTCTATGTGCGTGAGGCGAGTTCCATTGAAGATGCGGCGGTTTCGCTCCTTCCAGATGTTCCAGATGGTGTAAAGGAAGCGGCCGCTCCGCCTTCTTCCGTCGTCCTTGGGCAAATTGGTGGTGAACGAATCCCACCAGTCCGAAATCCCCATCGAAGGGGGCAACATGGGCGTGGCCCCAGAATCCTCTCCCGTCCACACCTGGACGTGAGACCAAACTGCGGCGGCAAACGGGCAGTCCTTACAGAGATGAGTGGCCGTCTCCGGTGCCCCAAGGCAAAGGGGGCAGCGAGGGTCGTGCGGCCAGCCACGAACGGCTAGCATGTCGGCCGTGAGGATTTTTCCGTGGAGCACAAGCCAGGCGAAGAACTTGCATTTTGGCTCAGCGTGTGCCTCCCAAATCTTGGCTGGGGAAACCCTGGGATAGGATGCAGAGAACTGGGCCGCGTAGGCCGAAGCAGCAGAGTATATGCCATTTGGGGTCCACCGCCAAGTGATGGAGTCCTCCTGGTCCGGGTTCAACTCAACCTGAGAGATAGCTGATGCGAGGGCAATGAACTCCTGCAGATGGGTAGGCGATGAAAGATGGGCCACCGATTTGATCCAGTTCTCCTCCTGGAGCTCCTTCATCACAGTTCTCCTCTTCCTGGTGGCAATTTTGTACAGCTCCGGGAAGGCCCGGGACAGGGGGCCCCGTCCTGTCCAGTCGTCGTGCCAGAATAAGGATTTTCTCCCATTGCCCAAGGAGATGGTGGTAGAAGCCCTGAAGAGCGCCATATCCGTCTCATCGCAGGGCACCGCAGAGCCCACCCATTGGCGGCCAGGATCAGTCCACATAAGCCAAGGCCAGCGCAGACGGAGCGCCCGACCAAATCTCTCGAGGTCAGTGATTCCCAGGCCCCCCATGGGCTTAGGCCGGCAGACAGTCTTCCAGTTGACCAGAGAATGTCCGCCAGACTCGTTTTCCAAGTCTTCCCCGCACCAGATGAAGTTACGAGTGATCTTACTAAGCTTCTGGATTGCCCAAGTGGGAAGCGAGAGCGCAATGAGGTGATGATTTGCGATGGCGCACAATACGGACTTTGCAAGGGAGACCCTGCCCGGTCGCGCCAGGTTCTTCCCCTTCCAGCCCGGCAACCGGCCTATTGCCTTGTCTAGAAGAGGTTGGAGGTCAACCCTTCTGAGCCGCCTGGTATGTAGTGGGAGACCTAGGTATCGGCCGGGGAATGAGGCCAGCTTGGCCGGGAAGGCTGAGAGGATTGCCGGGAGATCGATGTCCTGGCAGCAAATGGGGAACACCTCGGTCTTGCTGACGTTTGTGACGAGGCCTGATGCATCCCCAAAACAGGCAAGGATCCTAGCGATGGCGTCGATCTCTTCTTTGACCGGGTTAGCGAAGATGCCCGCATCGTCTGCATAGAGAGAAACCCTGCAGGAGGCCGTCCGTGCCCTGATGGGCTTGAGGGTCCCGGCCCGGGAAGCCGCCCGAAACATAAGTTGCAGAGGATCGATGGCCAGAATGAAGAGCATAGGTGACACCGGGTCGCCCTGGCGAAGGCCTTTTCCATGTACGAATGGGGTTCCCGGCTCCCCATTTAACAGCACCCTAGAGGAAGATGAAGCGAGGGTCATGCAGATCCATTCCCGCCAGCGCAGCCCAAATCCCAACTGTTGCAGCACCTCCAGGAGGTAAGCCCAACCCACAGAGTCGAAAGCCTTGGAGATGTCGAGCTTGAGGAAAAGGCCTGGCGTTGAAGAGCGGTGCAATTCTTTGATCAAGTTTTGCACGTGTAGGAAATTATCGTGGATGCACCGTTTCTGCACAAAGGCACTCTGGCACTTGGAAACCAACGACGGAAGAAGAGGGGCTAGTCGGTTAGCCAACAGCTTGGAGAAGATCTTGGAGATGCTGTGTATCAAACTGATTGGGCGGTAGTCGCCAATTGAGGATGCGCCGGCTTTTTTTGGGAGCAGAATAATGTTGGCAGAATTGATCAGGCCAGCGCAGTCGCCTCTCAGGTTCGCGAGCTGCATCACCACAGCCACGACATCCACTTTGATGATCTCCCAGCATGATTTGAAGAAGGCGCCGATGAAACCATCAGGGCCCGGGGCCTTGACCGAAGGTAAGGAGAATACCGTCTCCTTAATCTCCGCCTCGTCGAATGGAGCGTCCAGAGCCGATAGGTCGTGGCGCTGCATCCCGATGTTCTCCCAGACAATGGACTTGGTGCGCAGGGCAGGCGTGCCGATGTTAGCCTGGAAGTGGTCCAGAAGGGCCCGTTCCTTGTCCTGTCTAGTAATTGCCAGCCCCGAGGTGGTGGTGATTGTCTGGATGAAGTTCTTACCGCCTTTCTGTCCGTTCGCTCGAGCATGGAAAGGCTTTGTGGTGGCATCCCCCAGTTGAGCCGAGAACGCTGTCTCAGCTTGATTTTCTGAATGGCGAGGAGCCCCAGGTACGAGGCCTTAAGTTGTTTACGCAATTCCCTCTCCAAGTCCGAGAGCGGTCTTCCCTCCTCAGCAACATCCAGGCGCCAGATGATCTCCTTGGCAACTGCGATCTGGGAGCCAAGCATCCCGACCTTTTCCTTTTGCCACTTGCGCAGGGCCTTCGCGGTCCGACAGAGCTTGATATGAATCTTGCGGATGGCATCCCGGGCCTGAACAGGTTTGCTCCATGCTAAGGCAACGGTGTCCTTGAAGCCCGGGAGACGAAGCCAGAATTCCTCGAATTTAAAGGAAGGCTTTCTTAAGTCGTCGACGCACCCCTGAAGATATAATGGAGCATGATCCGAGCAAGCTGTGGTGATAGCCTGAAGGTGCGCATTGGGAAAGAGCATGTCCCAATCGTCAGAGTGGAACACGTGGTCAATCTTGGTAAGGACCGGGTTGGCCTGCGCATTTGACCAGGTGAAACGGCGCCCGCCTAGGTGAAGCTCCTTTAGTTGCAAGAAATCAAGAGCCCCACGGAACTTGCCCACCAGGCGGCGGTTGATGTTGGTGTTGCTCTTATCCGCCGCTTTAGTGATGAGGTTGAAATCCCCCAGAAGGAGCCACTCGCTTCTGGCCATGGTCTTGAGAGTCCTCAGCTCCTCAATGAAGGCCAACTTGTCTTGCTCGCCCTGCGGGCCATAGACGCCCGTGATTGTCCACGAAGCGCGCTCGTTAAGCATGGTGACGGTGGCGGAGATGGAGCCCGGAGTTGCATGGAAGTCGGATAGGGTGAAGAAGCGATCCGACGCGGCCAGAATCAAGCCCCCGCGGGTGCCGTCGGCCGGGAGGATATAACAGTTTGCGACGAAACACGGGCCAAGCATCTCGCGGATGGTGGCGTCATCAACGGCCTGGAGTTTTGTCTCTTGGAGGCAGACAATGGATGCATGGGAGTCTCGGACGATGTCCCGAACGGCATCCCGGCGGGCACGCGAGTTTAGGCCTCGAACGTTCCAACAGATGATGTTGACATTAGGTTGTGCCATTAAGGAAACTTTGAGTGATCACGGCAGGAGCAGCTTCTCAAAGCCGAGTAGCCGGTAGATGGACGGTTGACGCAAACACACATGTTGTAGAAGATAGCAGAAGAACATGAAGCACCCCAAGGGTGAGACGATAGGCGACCTCGAGCCGCCGCGATGCGCAGCATCTGGAGACTAAAACGGAAAGCAGAAAGCAGAAGGCGATACATCTTGGGACGGAAGACCTCCTAGGCCGAGCGTCGGACGCAAGGGCCACTAGAACTACTAGGACACCTACACATCAGCAACTTGAGTCTCCACGGTTGCTTTCTTGCCCTTCTTCAGCCTCTTTTGTGTGAGGTTCTTGGCATGTGAAACAAGCCCCGCAATCGCCTGGACCACGGGAGCGGCTAGCGGAGTGGCGAACATGTCTAGGTACGCTTGCTTGGCCTTGTCGTCGTAGCCGACGGATGGATCAAGGACACCGCAGACCCTAACAATGATCTCTTGGACCGCGTCCGAGCCGGCGCCCGGCGGGAGCAGAGCCTTCTTCTTGTCAAGGCGGGCGCTGCGACGAGTAACCGCTACAGCAGCCTTGGCCTTGCGTGGAGCTGGAGTGGGCAGCAGCGGAGCGTCGGCGCAGTTGGTGACGGAGTCGAGGAACGTGTCCAGAGTAGCTGGAGGAAGCGGTCCGTCTTCAGGCGCTGCCATGACGGCCAGCGCAGCAGGATCATCGGCGAGCAACTCAGCGTGGGCGTCGCCGAGCAGCAGAACAACAGCAGCAGACGACCCATTGAAGGTAACCGGGCGAGCCACCACAGGCCCAACAGGGAGCAACCCAACCGCCAAGTCATCAGGTGGCAGCACGTTTTCATGCGCCAAGTCAGCACATGGCAACACACTTACATGCACGGGCCCTAGGCCACCTCCATGCACGGGCTCCAGGCCATCAACAAACACGTTTACATGCACGGGCCCTAGGCCAACTCCATGCACGGGCTCCAGGCCATCTTCAGGTAGCACGACAGCAGCCGCGGGCTCCAGGCCAGCATCAGGTAGCAGAACAGGTCCATGCACCTCCAGGCCAGCAACAGGCACGGGCAGAGGCGAGGTGGTCGAGCTCAGGGAGTCCACCGTAGGGGACGACAGCGGTGCAACAAAAGCAGTAGGAAGCGCGTCAGTCGTGGGAACCAGCCCGGTGATGGGATGGGCATGCTGAGGCATGTCCGTGGCCGGGACGGACCAGGCTTCATTCGTGGCCTCGCCCGAGCCGAGCCGAGCTGAGTCGAGCGCCAGCCCCGCCAGGCTGGCAATGAGGGAGAGAACCGCATCCCTGTCTGCCTGAACGCCATCCCTATCTGCCTGAACGCCTCCATGCACCGCCTGCGGGGGTGGGCTGACAGCGCGTGCCGACGAGCACAACTTGGAGAAGAGCACCTCCGCCTTGTCGACGAGCCCGACGAGCGTACGACGCATGGCAGAGAATTCAGAGCACAGCGGAGCGAGTGCCGCCTCGAGCGCCAAAGCCATCTCGTCCCGGAGAGCCCGAGCTTGTCCTCCAAACTGCAGCCCACCGTCGGAGGCCGCCGGGCGAAGCTGACAGAAGGCACCCGAGCCCAACCCCGGCGCCAAAGAGACCGGTGCCGCAGCGGCAGGAGACCCCGCCCGGCGTCGTCCGTGTCGTCCGTCCGCCCCGTCCCGGCGACGGGGGGAACGGGTGCGCTCTCTGTGCACCTCCATGCGGGCCTCCCTAGCATGGCCATCGCGCCCGCGCCCATCTCTTCCGCCGCCCCCATGGCAGTCATCGTCGAAGTCGTCGCCGTCGTCGCGGCGCCGGTGCAGCTGGCGTGGGTGGTCGTCGGTCCCCTGGCCACAGCGGCGAGGCGCAGCGGCCCGTGAGGGGATGATGGGAGCAGGCGTGGTCAGCATCGCCCCAAGCGGAGGGGGAACGCCGTCGACAGAACCTCGGTTCCACACCAGGTCCGACCGAGGCAGGCTGAACGGGGCGGCGCGGCTGTCGGTGACGTAGCAGTCCAGCGGGGCGTTTGCATGATCTTCCACCGCATCCAGATGGACCAGCACACGGAAGGTGGCGCCTCTCTTGCAACCGGACGGCCTGGCTTCGTTGGCGAACACCTGCAGACCGCCGGACAGCCTCGTGGTGAAGGTGAGTCAAATGATCTTCGGGATCAGGTTTGGGTCCACCGTCCACGCCCAAAGGTCGAGCGTCTCCGAGTTTGTCCTGAGCGCGGAGTGGTCTTCGAGACGGTCGAGGGAGCAACGCCGGCCGATGATGCGTTCGGCGACGAACGGGGTCCAGGCGTAGTCCGGCACGTTCTCCAGGCAGAGGCGCACTCTGTAGTTGAGAGCCGCGCCAAGCGCCCGCTCCAGCGGCCGCCAGGGGTGGATGTGGACGATGCCACTGCCGGCGCGCACCCGCCCCACAGCGAGGGCCTCGTCATAGTGCGCCTTGTGATTGAACTTGACGAGGAACTCAACGGGGTGGTACGGAGTGATGGCCACATCCGCGTGGCTCAAACGGAACTGCTTCCAGATGGCTCGGTCGACGTCAAGCGCCTCAAGGAGCGTACGATATTTGATTATATCAACATTGGAAACACTTCCAACACATGTCATTAGCTCACCTTTAGCTAGTCCCCGTTTATTCCGTAGCTTTTATTTCGAGTTACTAACACTTAGCAACCGAACCGGTATCTAATACCCTGGTGCTACTAGGAGTACTAGTAAAGTACACATCAACACAATGTATATCCAATATACTTCTATCGACCTTGCCAGCCTTCTAATCTACCAATTATCTAGGGTAATTCTGCTCCAGTGGTTGTTCCCTTTATTACAGAAGCACTTAGTCTCAGTTTTGGGTTCAACCTTGGGTTTCTTCACTAGAGCAGCAGCTGATTTGCCGTTTCATGAAGCATCCCTTTTTGCCCTTGCCCTTCTTGAAACTAGTGGTTTCACCAACCATCAACAATTGATGCTCCTTCTTGATCTCTACTCGTCGTGATCCAAATCACCGATGATCCTAGCGCCGAACGGACGGCACCTCCGCGTTCAACACACGTACGGAACGGAGACGTCTCCCATGCCTTGATCCAGCAAGGAGGAGGGAGAGGTTGATGGAGATCCAGCAGCACGACGGCGTGGTGGAAGTAGCGGGATTCCAACAGGGCTTCGCTAAGCGCTGCGGGAGGAGGGAGATGTGTCACGGGAGGGAGAGGGAGGCGCCAGGCCTTAGATTGGTTTGCTCCTCCTTTTCCCCACTATATATAGGGCCAAGGGAGAGGGGGGAGGCGCAGCCCTTGCCCCTTCCTCCAAGGAAGGGTGCGGCCAAGGGGGGGAGGAGTCCATCCTCCCCAAGGCACCTCGGAGGTGCCTTCCCCTTTTAGGACTCTCCCCTTTTTTTCTCTCTCTTGGCGCATGGGCCTCTTGGGGCTGGTGCCCTTGGCCCATATAGGCCAAGGCACACCCCCTACAGCCCATGTGGCCCCCCGGGGCAGGTGGCCCCACCCGGTGGACCCCCGGGACCCTTCCGGTGGTCCCGGTACAATACCGGTGACCCCGAAACTTGTCCCGATGGCCGAAATAGCACTTCCTATATATAATTCTTTACCTCCGGACCATTTCGGAACTCCTCGTGACGTCCGGGATCTCATCCGGGACTCCGAACAACTTTCGGATTACCGCATACTAATATCTCTATAACCCTAGCGTCACCGAACCTTAAGTGTGTAGACCGTACGGGTTCGGGAGACATGCAGACATGACCGAGACGTTCTCCGGTCAATAACCAACAGCGGGATCTGGATACCCATGTTGGCTCCCACATGTTCCACGATGATCTCATCGGATGAACCACGATGTCAAGGACTTAATCAATCCCGTATACAATTCCCTTTGTCTAGCGGTACGATACTTGCCCGAGATTCGATCGTTGGTATCCCGATACCTTGTTCAATCTCGTTACCGGCAAGTCTCTTTACTCGTTCCGTAACACATCATCCCGTGATCAACTCCTTGATCACATTGTGCACATTATGATGATGTCCTACCGAGTGGGCCCAGAGATACCTCTCCGTTTACACGGAGTGACAAATCCCAGTCTCGATTCGTGCCAACCCAACAGACATTTTCAGAGATACCTGTAGTGCACCTTTATAGTCACCCAGTTACGTTGTGACGTTTGGTACACCCAAAGCATTCCTACGGTATCCGGGAGTTGCACAATCTCATGGTCTAAGGAAATGATACTTGACATTAGAAAAGCTTTAGCATACGAACTACACGATCTTTGTGCTAGGCTTAGGATTGGGTCTTGTCCATCACATCATTCTCCTAATGATGTGATCCCGTTATCAACGACATCCAATGTCCATGGTTAGGAAACCATAACCATCTATTGATCAACGAGCTAGTCAACTAGAGGCTCACTAGGGACATGGTGTTGTCTATGTATCCACACATGTATCTGAGTTTCCTATCAATACAATTATAGCATGGATAATAAACGATTATCATGAACAAGGAAATATAATAATAATCAATTTATTATTGCCTCTAGGGCATATTTCCAACAGGAAGGGCCGACGCGGGAGGAGCGGCAACGATGGCGGCCCAGGAACTCGCGCCCGCGAAGTTGGCAATGAACGAGGGCGAGCAGCCATGGAAGGGGGAGCCTGGGTGGGGGAGGCCTTGGCTTGGAGCGCAGCGGGCACTTGCGCTCGGTATGACTGGAGAACTTGCAGGACAGGCAGCGGATTGGATCTCTGCAAACGACGGAGCGGCGGTGCTGCGGAGCAAGGCAACGCGAGCAGAGGCCCTCCGTGCGCCTTTTGAAGCGGAGCTGGCTCGCCCGACGCTGCTCCTCGAGGTGGAGAGCCGCGGGATGGGCAGGGGATGCAGCAGGCCGGCTTGAAGGCGCGTCCCGTCGAGGGCGGCGCAGGCGACGCGCAGCAGTCCATCCGGCCTCCTCCCGAGGCGAGGATGGGACGTCGTCCGGCGTGCGTGGACAGCCTAGAGGCACGAAGACGGCCTGGTCAGAGCCGGGCGGGATGATAATGGCTGAGCGGAGGCGAGAGGCCGCATTGAAGGCGCCGGTCGCCGCAGCTGCCGGTGGACGTGAGGACACCTCGCCTTGATTGCGCTCGGCGCCTTGAATGCAGGCCGAGGGGGCCAGAGCGCCATCAAGGCCCGGGGAGGGGGGCAGCGAATCCGGCACCAGTTCGCCCGGATCCCCGGGCAGACGCGACAGCCGCGAAGCGGAGGGAGACGTAGGCATGGCCGCAGCGGCCGGATCCGACGCGGAGGCAGCAGACGCAGGCCGGGGGGGCTGGCTCAGATCCGGAGCCGAAACCAGCGCAGAAGACCGCAGACGCAGCCGCTGCTCCTCGGAGAAGAACCACGGGGCCCCAGGAGCGAGGCGGACCGGCCTGAATGGGGGGGAGGCAACGGGGCGGCCAGTGGCGGACGGGGCACCGGCGGGGCGGCCGCGCCCGAGGACGGGGCCGAGGGGAGCGTGGGGCTTCCCAACTGTGTCATATTTTTCCGTGGGTTCCTTCCAGTACAATGTAATCGAAGTTGTTTACCAAAAAAAAGATGATTCTTGATAGGGACATATCAGAAGTAGCCCCATAGATCATAGCCGGGAACCCATGCATGCACTAGCTCGTAATGGTACTGCTTAATCTAACTAGCCGACCACCCATTCCGAGATTCAGTGCTATGAACCAATGCACCAGATAACGCGAACTCTACGCATAGTGCAATGCCTAGAGGCCAGGCGTTGCACTGTATAATGCAGCGCCTAGCTCTCAGGCGTTGCACACTGACTTAGCAATTTTCAGTTAGTTCGGTGTCCGATGTTGTAACGCCTTTCAATTAGGCGTTGCACAGTCTAGTGTGACGCCTAACTGTCAGGCGCTACATAAAAAGGTCAGCTATGTGAAATTTTTCATCAACAGTTTAGTTTGTGAATTCTTTTCGTTCATAGGTCAAATTTGTTGTTTTTGCCGGATCGGTTGGGCGTGTCTAGCTTTCTAACTAGCATAGCCCGCGTGGCGGCACGCCGTGCCTGGTGATGCATTATAATTATACGAATCGTAAAGGCCATTGTTATATTTTTAATGACAGAATCGCATAACTAAAACCCAGAAAGAGTTCTAAAAGGTGGAAAATGAGTACATTTATTGCAGCCATGTATGATAAATACTAATGAACGGAAGTATACACGCTAATCTACTTATTGGCACATTATAGAGACCGTTCTATGGAACATACCATATACAATGATGCAACTGCATGAAAGTAAATGATTGCGGATGGCCTAGTTGAGTTAAATCATCCTAGTGTAGCCCCATGTAAGATAGTTTGTAATGAAGTAGTCAAGAGCTTTTGCAAATTCCTCCAAGGACGTTGGGGTACATGCGAAGAAGTGCCACGTCGGAGAAATCATTGCATATTATCGCCAAGATCATTGTTTGTCTTGCAAATTCATTCTGTTGGGTACTTACTTGCTAGCGAACCATGAATTTTCATGCCCGTGTGGTGGCACGTCGCGCCTATTGATACTTTATGTGAGAAATTCTATGTACAATAATATTAAACTTCATATACCAATTATTTAATTATTTTATTCACTTTTTACGTGTTCACTTCAAATTTTATATTATGGTGTATGTAAAAAATTATATTGGTACACATGCTATAATCTTTCATAAAGAAAAATTTTATTGATTGTAATTGTACATAAAGAGAATACATATTGATATTGCATGATAAATTTCTGATTCCTTGGTAATTCAAGGCATCCTTGTTTGACCGCCCATTGGTTTTGTGTTCGTAATGAAATGATAGCTAAGGAAGTTCACATTAGTAGTTAACATGATAGAGCTTGTATATGGGGCAGTTGTTCAGCTTCAGTAAGAAAAACAGATTGTTAATGCCTTGCAATTGCTTCCGGCTTTTCACCCCGTAAGGGTCTTATTATGTAAGTTAATAGTATGTCATCCAAATTCATCATAGCTTGATGCATCCATACAATAAATATGAGAAAGGATCGTTCAAAAAAATAAATATGAGAAGGGGTTAAAACCATATCTCTAGTATTGATGCCTACATACAACAAATATGATAAGAGGGTAAACCCATATTATTTAGTCTTGATGCTTGAATAGAACAAATATTAGAAGGGAGTAAATCATGGTCATCGCAAAACACCATATCATCAAATTAACAGCAGATGCATCAAATGACATGGGACCATGAAGAATATATTCCACACCGGAACCGCCGTGGGTTTAACGGTTGCAAATTCCTGCACCAAGGACAGATAGTAAATGTTTGCAGCAATGATGGAAGGGATACTATACTTTAAGAGCACAAAAATGAACCTGAAGCTAAATAACACCAATCAGTTAGTGGCCATCTCTGAACCTTTAGTCTACAAGAAAAGGCTTCAAATAATCGACAGAAGCAATCCCTATATGGATTATGATAGAGGCGAGGGTCCCGATCTTTCGATGAGATGATAACTATCGATTTGGTGGAGACGACTTTGACGATCCGACTACAAACGTGCACGACGTTGCGCCTTAGCAACCGCTAAACCAATCTCCTGAGGTTACTGACGATGCTGGAAGCACGGTCAGCCTGACCACGAAGGTCTATTCCTGCAAGCAATCGAAGAACGAGCAAGAATATGATAAAGCAATCTGAATATCGCAAATATATATGAAGTATTGATAATGGTGGGGATCTGGAAGCGGTCTTGGTCTGGTCGTTGGACACAAACGAAGCACACGAAGTTGCAATGGCTAACTTTTAACTAAACAAATCCCAAGGAAAAAGCTACTAGATGGATCTACTTATATAGGAGCAAGGGGTGGAGGCCAAGGAGGTGGGAGGACGTCCCAAGGCAGCCTAAAACCAACCCTAGGTCGTACAAGGCTCATGGGCCCAAGTGGAGGTGATGCAACACCTTTGGACTTATAGTTTGACTCGGATTCTGCTGCAACGTCAGATTATTTTGTCTGTAACTCAACGCCCCGGACGAATTTGAAGCTGAATCCAATTGGGTTGGAAAGAGCACGAAATCTAGTTTCCAACAAAAAAAGAATCACCCAATTCGGAGTCCGTATGAAAAAGTTGTTGGCATTTTGAGTCAGGTATGTCTGTGCAGTCCGAATCTGAATCCAGAACGTGAGAGACTTGGACTCTATCTTCTCTTGGCCCAAAAGTGACGTGAGAGGACTTTTTGAACACAACCTAAACTTATCCTTTTCCCTTATCTTCATGTGTGGATTGTACAAATGTCTCATACACCTGCAATTAGACAAAACACAAAAGTGTGTGAAGTATTTTTGTTCTGGATAACATAAATAGATTATTGAATAGTTTGCATTAGAAATCACCTGACAAATATGCATGTATGCAATATTTTTGGTCGTATCCAAGGTAGTCATGTCCTCATCATCCTCCCCTTTTTGAAAACAAAGCCGTCCTCGGCGTTGCTTAATCTGAAATGTGGCTAACAAAAGAGACAAGGTGTACATGTTGTATATGTATATGTCATCCAGTTTAACTTCCCTTGATTTTTGCACGTATGACACATGTATACATGAGTAACTTTCATAGTTCATAAAAACTAAAGCCAAAAAATTATCACAAGAAGTAGAAGGCATGAAAATATTAGAACTCAGTTTGCACATATAAGTGAAGCTCTTATTCATTTCAAAAGATTCGCAATGTTTATCATTAAACCATCCCAACTTTGGTGAATAAACCTTACTTGCATCAAATCTACATGCTACAACATGCTTAAATAAGCAAACATGTAATAAGTTATTGGACACAGAATCATCACCAAGATTGGAGGCCATATCAAAATGATTAAACATTAGTTATTTTGCATCAACAGTTAATTCAATGGGTGCACTCGAAATTGTTGATATTTCAGTTGTTTGATCACATGACGCATTCATGACAGTAAAAAGATTCTCTAAAATAGGTAGTGTGCTCAAATCAGCAGGTAACTCAATACATGACGCATTCAAGTTAACTAGGCATGCATCATTCTCATGTGAAGTTATATCATCAATACCTTTACTGTTACCTTATGGCAAAGATGTAGCTGATGTAGGTACGGACGTTGACAATGTACCATACCCTTGAGATGATTCCGCGCTCATAATCCGAGGTGCAATGATGGAGGAACCCACCGGCGGTGGTGAGCATGAACTGGAATAGTAGTTGTTGTAGTCACCTAATGCATCCTCCTGTATCTGTCTCTCAAAGGTACAAGCACGGACATACATACCAGTAATGCAACGAGGAATATACTGAAATCTTGCCTGAATATCATGGTTCAAACCACCAAAAAATCTATTCATTGTATCATTCTCAGATTCTTCTATGTCACAATGATGCATATAAGATTTGAACTCTTGGTAGTAAGCATGAACAGTGTTGTTGCCTTGTTTAAATTATTCAAATTTGCGAAGCAATTCACGATGATAATAAGGAGGGAAAAATTGTTGTCTCACTACAGCTTTCAAAACTTTCCAAGTTGTGGGTTGGTTATCAATGTTTTTCTTACAATGTACACTCCACCAAACAGAAGCAAAATCAGTAAATGCTCTAGTGGCTGCTCGCACTCGCTCAAGTTCAGAAAAGTCATGGTGACTAAAAACTTGTTCTACTTCAAGCTCCCAAGCTAGATAAGTAGTAGGATTAAATCTACCCTCAAATGACGGTAAAAAGATAACCTGACCATGTGCTTGTGTGTGTTGTCCCAACTCTCGTGATGGTGAAGACGTGTCCGTCGTCCAAGAACTTCTATCTTCGGAACCTGTCATGATTAGTAGAAACAAGAAACAAAATTCAAGAATAATGTTCCTATGAACTACTAGGGTGTGGTGGTAAAGCGCTCACAGTAAAGCAAATATCAATATCTTACACGTTCTTACCAAGCAGCAGGTGGTGACAGGCAACCAGCGGTGTCAAATAACTCTGAAGATTGTGTAAAGCGATTGCCAGGGGAACGTACGTATACACGGTGTAGAAATATGTGGAGCTGGGTTGGCTATATATGGTAGCAAAAGATTAGCAATAATCAATTCAGAGATGCAATGTTGAATAAACGCTCAACGACGGTACTGTGCTGGTCCTAGACTAGACCGAACTAGAGACGCGAGCCTAGAACACTAATGAGGTCACGTCGTAGCACAACTAGCATCAATGAAGGATACTAAGTAGCTCTGAACAGCAAGATATAAGTGAAGATCACAACGGCAGTAAAGATAATGATGTGAAACAACAGCCAAGCAGGATATATCAACAACTTTGTCTCCAACTTTTCTTTGAAAAAGTTTGTGCCGATTTTTTTGATTTTTTTTCAAGAATGGTATTGACTCAAGCTTTCAAACACAAAAGGAATCACTCAATTCTGAGTTGATATGAGGAGTCAAAAAATTCGAAAACTGGCCTGAAAAACTGGAATAAGCTGTGTTCATGAACTTCGGAGGGCAAAAAGACCTATTTAGAAGCCGATTTTGAGGTGCCAAATATTGAACTAACTTCTTCAACTATTTAGATGCGGCTCGTCGCTAGCTTTCGTTTGAGTACTCGCGGAGGCAAAACGGACTTCGTATGAGGAAGTTATGCCTGTTTTACTGAACAGTGCATAAAACAGATTCCAATCCGAATTCAACTACGAGATTGAGTCTAAAAAGTTCCGATTTTTTTTCTTCTCTCTTTTTTTTCAAACTTTCTTTTCTTTCTCTCCTTTTTTTCTCTGACTTTTTTTCTCTTTTTTTCTCTCTCGTTTTTTCTCTCTTTTTTTCTCCCTCTTTCCAAAACAAACTAGATAAGATGCAGATTGGATCAAGCGAAGATGTGAACGATCTCAACTATTATTATGACAATGAATGGTGGGTACCACGTGGTGGAAATTGATGGATGGGTGGTGGACAGCGTAAAAGATAATGATGCAGCGGTGGCGTGACTAATGTGAACAGAACTCGAAACTCTAAACGAACTAGACACTAAGACCAGCAACTCGACACGACGATGCAACCGATAATTCAACTATGCAAGCAATGAAAAGAAAATTGCAAAGGCTCAGACTGGCTTGGACCAAGGATGAATAGATCTAACTCTTTTTTGTGGCTTTTTCTTGGACAATAGATAAGAAAATAAATCTAATCTAGGAAAACTGGAAATTCTCACCGAGCTACCTGAAAACTGATACCACTTGATAGAGGCGAGGGTCCCGATCTTTCAATGAGATGATAACTATCGATTTGGTGCAGACGACTTTGACGATCCGACTACAAACGTGCACGACGTTGCGTCTTAGCAACCGCTAAACCAATCTCCTAAGGTTACTGACGATGCTGGAAGCACGGTCAGCCTGACCACGAAGGTCTATTCCTGCAAGCAATCGAAGAACGAGCAAGAATATGATAAAGCAATCTGAATATCGCAAATATATATGAAGTATTGATAATGGTGGGGATCCGGAAGCGGTCTTGGTCTGGTCGTTGGACACAAACGAAGTACACGAAGTTGCAATGGCTAACTTTTAACTAAACAAATCCCAAGGAAAAAGCTACTAGATGGATCTATTTATATAGGAGCAAAGGGTGGCGGCCAAGGAGGTGGGAGGACGTCCCAAGGCAGCCTAAAACTAACCCTAGGTCGTACAAGGCTCATGGGCCCAAGTGGAGGTGATGCAACACCTTTGGGCTTGTAGTTTGACTCGGATTCTGCTTAACGTCAGATTGTTTCGTCTGTAACTCAACGCTCCGGACAAATTTTAAGGTGAATCCAATTGGGTTGGAAAGAGCATGAAATCTAGTTTCCAACAAAAAAAGAATCACCCAATTCAGAGTCCGTATGAAAAAGTTGTTGGTGTTTTGAGTCAGGTATGTCTGTGCAATCCGAATCTGAATCCAGAACGTGAGAGACTTGGACTCTATCTTCTCTTGGCCCAAAAGTGACGTGAGAGGATTTTTCGAACACAACCTAAACTTCTCCTTTTCCCTTATCTTCATATGTGGATTGTACAAATGTCCCATACACCTGCAATTAGACAAAACATAAAAGTGTGTGAAGTATTTTTGTTCTGGATAACATAAATAGATTATTGAATAGTTTGCATTAGAAATCACCTGACAAATATGCATGTATGCAATATTTTTGGTCGTATCCAAGGTAGTCATGTCCTCATCATCCTCCCCTTTTTGAAAACAAAGCCGTCCTCGGCGTTGCTTAATCTGAAATGTGGCTAACAAAAGAGACAAGGTGTACATGTTGTATATGTATATGTATATGTACATGTTGTATAGGTATAGCAATGATAGCACCAGAATTTTGACCACTTGCAAATCTCCCTCACTATTGAGCTGCACAAAAAACAGGAGAGAGAGAGAGAGAGATGATCACACGAACCTGGACGTACGCGAAACCTCATCGGACCACGCAAGGGGATGCAATGCGGATGGCATGCATCGCGGTTTGAGTGCACTTCATGTTCAACAACATCACATAGCAGTGCAGTGCGCAACGCCAGGGCGTGCCTTGGTGATGGACGTTTCATGTTGAGATCCACGTACTCATCCACATGTCCGCATCATCATCAGCAACAGCCGATCCTGGCTAACAACGGACCACTCCGTCTCCAGTCGCTCCTGCGCAGTGTGGACGCCTTCGAGACCATCCTACTGTCTGCTGCACCGCCTCCCCTCCGCCCCGACGTTTCAACCTAACCCCTTGTCGGCGCCACAGAGCAACCTGTTGTCTGCTGCACCAGGAGCATCCGCCCTCGCCACTGTCACAACGCTCGCACTGGCAAGTGATCGTTATCTGGCGGTGGTGATGCCATCGTCATTGTCGTAGAGGTTGTTGCCGCAGGATCTATGCTCCCCGAACAGGGCGTCCTAATATGTCCGAGCGGAGACCATGGCCCCGCCAAGGGGATAAGCAAGCGCAGGCCGCCGGGACACCCGGTTTCCGCGCAGCCCATAACCAATCGACAACATCTTCGACGTAGTCACCGTCGGCCGCGAACGGCCGGTTGGACGGACTCAGGGCGATGCCGGAGCCGAAGCTGTGGCTGATCCTCACCAGGCCCGCCAGCACCGCAAAGAAGGTTAAGGGAGATTAGGAGGCCTGGGGCAGCAGCGGCGAGTTGCCGACAGCCAGGGCACGGCGGCGGCAACGGCCGATCATCAGAGGACGAAGCATGCTCCATACATATGGGCTGAGCCGAGACAACGGCCGACGCAGCAAGACAACCCGAACCACTACACCGGCCAACCAGAGCTCCCTGCGACGGAGGAGGCCGAGCAAGATGCCACGGTCCATTACAACAGGAAGAAGGATATACCATAGAAACAGTATATGCTAACTGTCAGGGATATACCCCGCAGCGTAAACCGGCCGGAAGTATAACCCGGCCGGACTTGGCGGTTTACTTGAGACCCGGCTGGGACTTGGCGATTCACTGGCGACCCGCCCTAACTTGGCGGTTTACAAGCAACCCGCCTGAACATTATGACTCACTGGTAACCCGGCGGGCGGGACAGACGGATGACAAGGCCCAGAAGGCCGGTTTATGCTAATGGTGGGCCGGTTTAAGAGAAAAGGTGTGAGGAATATTTTCCTTACAAGGAGTCAAGACCCGGACTTGTATCCGGTTTGTATTAAGATAGACTAGTCCTAATCCTAATAGGACTCCACATGTAACCCGCCCCTTCAACATATATAAGGAGGGACATGGCTCCCCAGAAGGGGACAAGATTCATAAGTTCCACAAGTTGGACAAGTTAGGTTTAGACAATAGCTCTTGAGATAGAACACAATTGTAACTGTGATCATCATCATCAATATCAATGAAGCAGGATGTAGGCTTTTACCTCCACCGTGAGGGGCCGAACCTGGGTAAAACATCGCGTCTCTTGTCCCGCTCAACCCCTCTTAAGCTACCACATAGATGTGTTGGCCTCGCAACTAAGTCCTCACACTAGAACATCTGCCGTGACAAATCCACGACAGTTGGCGCCCACCGTGGGGCTGTGCACGATGGTGTTGAGTTCTTGAAGGGATTTCTTCATGGATCGAGAAGCTCGCGATGTGCCGGAGGAAAAGAGCCGGCACGAAACAATCGTGTATTATGTGCAAGAAATCCGCCAAAACTATCTGCGCGTCTACATCAAGTCGTCGAGTTGCCAAGTCACCGAGACAGTCAAAATTGGCAAAAATCATATATTTGACCTCAGGGCGAAATCAAATCACAAAATGATCTGCTCTCGAAAAAATTTCACTCTGCTGACCCTTTCGTGTGGAGCCCAACAGCTAGGCGCCACACACCACTGTGCAGTGCCTCTGCCTTAGGCATCGCACCTCCTGCCAGCGTGGCAGCCCTGGTTGGGTTGCGGCCCCACAGACAGCAGTGCAGCGCCCAAGGGATAGGCGCCACACTGTGTAATGTGCAGCGCCTATGGCTTGGGCGCTGCACATTGACTTAAGCCGCATCGGGCCAGCCCCTCCCAGCAGTTCTTCCCCCTCTGAGCAGTTGCTCTGTTTACAGAGAGCGGCGGCAGCGGCGCTCCCTTCGGATCCCCCCCCACACCCCTCTCAGATCTGAAGTTTTGAGGCCTGGATTCGATCTCCAATCCCTCCTACTAGGTAAACTCCTCTGTTCCCTTTCTTTTTCTCCGTAAATGCGTTGCAATTTTAGGGATTTGCCCAAGATTAGGTGGAACCTTTGATTTGCTTGGTTTGGATCTTTGTTTGCCCAAGATTAGGTGGAACCTTTGACCCCCCCCCCCACTATATGATTCTTGTTAGTGAAACCTAGATTGTAATTTTTTTTAGATATATATGAGATGCCTAGTTTTGTAGATAATTATGAGATGTTGAGTGTTGTAGCTATATGTGAGATGTTGAATTTTTTTAGATATATATTAAATGTTGAGTTTATTTGAAATATGAGATGTTGATTTACTTGAACACATATGACATACTAGATATATATATGAGAATTTACAATCATTTATTCATTGTGTGAGAAGGAGATGTTGAGATTCTTGTAGATGAATACATATGAGATGTTTAGATGAACACATATGAAATGTTGAGTGTTTACCGATATTTG